>NC_072731.1:220857272-221157272 GCF_026930045.1 Uloborus diversus
CATACGCCCTGTCTTCATTTTAAATTATAATTATTGATAAACATATTGCGGTAATACTTTCTTTCAATTTTCCTTTGCCAAACACGATTATTTGCTTGGATTTTCCATAGCAAAATTGTCAATTTCCAGTCTAATATATATATATATATATATATATATATTGAAATACAAGCGTCAAGCGTCTGCGGCCCCAGAAAAAGAACTTATAACATTTTGAACGGATGTAATTTTGTGCGATACCTTAGGTCTTACTTAGCAACGATTTTCAGAACAGTATTTTTCATGAAAAAAAAAATTTCGTATGAGAATGTTTCGGTGACTCCTTAGGAGCCACGGAAAACATTCCCATATGTAGGAGTCTATGAAGCCATAGGGCCTATGAAGCCAGCCTATTTATTCGTCTATATATTTTTTTAAACTGAAGAACGATGAAGCATTGTTTTGTATAACCAGGGCCTCCGAGAGACAAGGTGTGCACCATGTTAGTTTTGTCGCCGGTTCTCCCTCCTATTATGCTAATTTTACTCATGCACAATACTTTAGTTTGAACCAGGCCCATAGTTTCTGACTATATGGTCATACCCACTCTACGGCCTAGTGAATAGTGCGCTGAATACTATTTTTTGCGTTAAAAATGTTTGAAGCGCATATTTCTGCGGCCCTTACTTTGATAATCTTAATAAAAGAGAATCATTGATGTCCCTAAATTGTATTGTAACATTACATTTTCCATTTAAATTTTACTGAAAAAAATATCTTTTGTCACTATTATTTCAGTTGTTCATTTGTATTTACTATTTTAATTTTTTAAATCAACCAAAAGTTTCCCTTTTTCTTCGCTTGTTACATCGCCAAAAGGAAATTCGCGGCCCCACTTTTGAAAAACTGGGGGGGGGGGAGATGCAACACCCCCTCCCCCCTTGGCGTCAGCGCTGATCTTGATAATGTTCGTAGAAGGTGAGTTTCGCTGCCATTCAACCAGCAGTTTTTCGAAATGGATACTCCAAAAACGCAATTCTAGGATTGTCTTTGATTGTGTTAAGGAAAGAAGGGGGGGGGGGAGAATCAGGGGCTCGCTCTTATAAATTTTTCGAAATTGCAGTAACGCAGTTTTAGATGACTCTTGATGATAAGGATGGTGTTATTCAGGCTTTACAGTGAGGGGCGCTCTCCTGAAAGTTTTCCAAAATTTAAGTTACATGGTCAAAAAGGATAGATAGCACACAGATACACTGTGACAGATATTCTTCGGAAATCCTTAGAAATGGATTCAGCTATTCAGCACACATGAAAAATCAGAACTCAATAATTTTAACGAATCAAATATCCTTCTATGCATATCAGATACCTTCTATGCTTCCATCAGCAAAAACCAACATCACTGAAAGTTTTAATAAAAATCATCTAATGAGAAATTGAACCAATCAGTTTAAAAATGGTAGAGAAGATGATAGTAAAGTGAAATGATAAATTCTACATAAACTTCAGCTAGTTTATGAAAAAACTATGGTAATTGTCGATTAGAGGGATTAAAAATATGTTACTCGCTAACTTCAAAATTAGTTCTTAATGACTGTCAAGGTGCAAATGAATCATTGAACAACTAGTGCATGTGGTCAGAATTATTACAAACAATAAATTAAGGAGTGGGGAATACTTTTTATTTTAGTCATTTTTAATCTCTTTCCCTCTCATCACTGTCACACGTATTCATCACATCATGCAGAATTGTGCTACTTCCGGAAGATTTATAATAAATTAAATAGAAATCAAATCGTCTGATCAAGTTTCGAAACAGGCACCAACTCCATCCCGTCTCTGATGTTAACTTTATTGAAAAGAGACACGGGTATTAAATTTTGGAAAGAGTAAGTGAAAAAAGTTTTACTTATGCATCTATTTCTTCTTGAATAAGTTTAAATATTTTTTCCGTCCAAAAATAAAAAATTTCATGTTCTAAATTAAATCAAAACTTCGGAAAAAAATCCCCCCCAAAAATTTTGATGGCGCAACTTGCGCCATAATCCCCTCCTGTGGGCACCCCTGAACTCTCAAGAAAATACAGCATACAGCAATTCTAAGGTTACAATGGAGCCTCTTCATCAGTCCAAAAAACTCAACACACAACAAGAAAGTTGTGAGAGATCTGAACAGCATCGTGGACACCAGAATTTATACTAAATGGGTCAATTGGTCATTCTACCAAAAACTAGTCCACCCCCACTAGCTTTCAAATGATATCACAATAAATCTTATTGGGGTTCAGCAGAAACTAGGTTTTTTGTTGGGAACATTAAAACCAGTAGTTATTTGTAATGATCACATAAAGTGATAATTTATACATAGAAATAAATAGGGAAAATCAGGAAAAAGTGATTTTGATAACAATAAGTGACTAATAGCATTATCTTTGTTCATCTTAAGCTGAGTCTTATGTAATAGCAACAAACTAATAAAAGGAAACCAAACACTCAGCTTTTAAGTTTTCTAAAAGTACATGATATATTTTTTAACTAATTAAAATAACAAATATGAGAGAAGTCAAAATTAATTGTTGCTTTTGAGATTTTCATAAATGTTTTCTAAATACAAAATAATTACATAACTGATAATGTTGCAAAGATAAATATAATTTATAAATATAGTGGAATCGAGTTGAAGTAAATTGTTTAATGTGAAATATTGCATAACATAAAACACTTGTTTGGTCCTGTTTGTTAACAATTGATTAATAACTTATTGGATAAGTATTCCGGGGTTAACACGAAATAGTTATCTTGGTCCCATGCATTTCACATAAACAAGGTTTGACAGTATTAAGTGTTTCTAAAAAGCCCATATTTGTAAAATGATAAATTCAAAAAGGAGGTCAAAAGTTTTTCATACACAATTGTTATAAAAATGCTGGTAATACACAAGTATAGACTTAAATTTTTATTCTCAAATTGAAAAAAATATTCATCATAATTTATACATACCCTACTATCATCCCCATATGACATTAAATTTTCAAACAGTTTTACACATTCAAATTCCTGATTGTTTGTATAAACCCTGTATATCTGCAAAATATTTTTTAAAAAAATTATTTAAATGCAATCATAGTATTTAAGAAAAAACAAAGTTTAAGAAATAAAAGTACAGTTACAAAATGAACATTTCTAAGTCAAACATCACTCATAAGCAAAGTGTACATATAATAAATGACAACCAGCGGCACAAGGGGGGGGGGGGTCAGAGGCTATTTTTTGAAATCTTGCGGCCAATCTAATATAGTAAATCATAGACATTTAAGGAATATTTTGATCGAAAAAAACCTCCAGAGGGTATAATTCTGGCTGTGCTATATTTCATTCCACTCCAACTTGGTAGCACAGGGAAAGCTAAGTGGAACCAATTGCAGACGTTGTCATAGAAATCAAAGTTACTCTTCCTCAAGGCCTTGCCCATAAACAATGCTACTTGCCCAATTTATAGAGGAGAAAAACAGGGCGGGAAGTCAGAAAGAAAATAACAGACTCTGGCTTGGCAAGCATTTGCATTGGTAAAGTTGCAGAGAAAATGACACACTTCGACTCTTGGAATTTTAAACCTTACACTCTGCAGTCCTGCGCAGCCCTGGGAAAAGTATGCAAGCATAAACCTAATCTAAATTTAGTCTTTGGTATAAAATGTATGTATGCATATAAAATATATGTATGTAATTTTAATTATGAAGAACTATGCCACTTTCATTCAATTTTCAAAAGTAAAGTTAAACAAGAAGTTCTGTCTAGAACTAGATGAGCCTACTTTCCCGTATACCCATACTACTTTCTAGTATCTGATCAATATTCTCAAAATAGCTAAAATCGCAAATTTTTTCAAACATATTTTAAAAATACTTTAAGCTGATTTCTAGGAATAAAATAATCCCCACTCATCTAAAAAAAATTTTATGCATAAAAAAAAAAGCAGCAACTTTTAAACAAAGCAGCTAATACACTTTTTTCCATTAAAAAAAAAAAAATCTTTAACAGCTTTCAAAACGAGACAATAATAACTAAAATTAATCAGCTCATTAAAATAAATACATCATATCAAAAAAAAAAATCGTTTCTTTTTCCCTGTTGCCAAAAAACATTTTTTTAAATGAATTAATGCACTTACCAAAACAAAAAAAAAAAAAAAAAAAAAACAATAAAATGTCAACTTAAAGAAATAATTTTCTTTGTCAAAAAAAAAAAAATCGTCTGCACATATCTTTATGTAGAAACATAAATGACTTCGAGTTTATTCGCCAAAAACTGAGTACCTAAATTGAAACTTTAGCGTAAAAATAAAAACAAGTCATATCAACAATAATTATTTCACAGTTAAAACCATAGCTGCGGAGTCGGAGTCAATCTCATTTTGAGATAAAGGAGTCGGAGTCGAATATTTAAGAATCGGAGTCAGTCATTTATCCACCGTGTATAAATTTTTGCCAAAACTACGAAGTCAGAGTCAAAGTCGGGGAGTCGGAGTCCGATTAATTGTGGAGCACAGGAGTAGGAGTCAAGTGCCCCTAAATTCTCGGAGTCGAAGTCTGGAGTTTGACGTCAAGAGTTATTTCCAACAAAATTTGTTTGAAGTAAATCCGCCTTCAAGTACGGAATCTTCATTGACTTTCAGTTTCCCCGTAGGCACTATTGTTAAGGGATTTGAACTGTTCAAAATTAAACGGAAAATTGTTCAAATCAAAAAGATATTTTATATACAAGTTTTTCATCAAAAACTTTTTCCTACAAAGCTTGTTTGAAGCAAATTCGCCTCACAGTTCGGAATTGCTTTGAATTTCCCCGTAGGCGCTAATGTTAAGTTTTTTTGAACTGTTCAAAATTGAACAAAAAATAGTTCAAATCAAAAAGTGAAATATGGGAATGAGGTGTCCTTGCCGAGATCTTTCGAACAAAAAAAAGTTTTCGAATCGGACTATTCATTTAAAAGTTATTAGGGGGGGACAGACAGACAGACCGACAGACAGACCGACAGACATTTTTCCCCATCTCAATAACCTACTTTCCAATTTTTAATTTTTCAATATTTATTTAATTATTTTATTTATTTTTGACTTTTTGTTTTTCACGATATTTTTAAGATGCATTAAGCCTTCTTTCATGCTTTTTTCTTCTTTTTCTGACTTTTACTGGGAAAGTAGGCTAAAAACATGTTCAGATCAATATTACAAAACACACATTTCTTCATCTTTTTTGTCACAGAATTTTGATTTATGGAACAGGACAACTACCAAAGCTATATTAACTATTTATCTGTGAAGTAATTTTTAATAACTTACTAATTATCAAGAAAACCAATTAATTATTTTTAAGTGACAAATATAATTAATTGAAAACTTTTTAAGAACATTGCTTACGCTATTGTTCATTATCCTTTTAGGTTCTATTAATTCTAATAATAATGTGCTATGAATAAATATATGAATGCATAGTCTCAGAGAGGTAGGGAGAGATGATTTTCTAAACTTCACTTCTGAATAAATGGACATTTCAGATGTTATTATCTTGCAAATTATGATTTAAGATTCAAAGATATTTTGAAGAAATATATATCAATGAAATTTTTATAGGATAATAAAATTTTAGTCTCCCCCCCCCCCCACACACATGCTAACTTTTGTATGCAACACCATAGGGAAGTTTATATATGATTCACCATACTGTGTGGCTTTCAGCTAATTCCTTTTATATCCTGTGTACATAAAGATCACTTTTTATAAATTGCTATTTAAGTCACTGATGTTTTAAGCCATAAAAAAATGTCACAACTTGATATAACAAAGTCGAAAAATCTACGTTTTGATAAAAATCACAGGCATAAACGATCCAAAAAAGGCAAAAAAATACTTTTGTTGTAACAAGGATTTGTAATTTATCATTTCACATAACAAGTATTTGTTACATTTAAACTAAATTCTGGTATTCTTGATTTTTTCACAATAATTTTCTTCGAGTTTGGATTTATTATGGAAAAACGGTAAACTATTTAGAAACATCAAGTAATGACACTTAAATTCAAAAAGGAAGAAAATCACCAATGTACTAATAATTGCAGCTTGTAAGTAATTGAAAATTAATGTTTATGTTTCATTTTTTATCACCTACTGACAGCAGTTGTTTGAAAAATGTATTTAATTGCTTGGAAATAACTATTTAAAGAATGAATGATAACTGACCAAACGGATCATTTTCTACAAGGAGCAGATATTCATCCAAGAGTCATAATGACAATTAAATGTCTTTCCTCTGGTGACACACATGGAAATGAAAAGAATAAAATTCCAGGGTTTGTTGTTCTATGGGGAGTACGCCAAATTTAACCTTCAAGACTCAAGTCTTTGCCAAGGCAGAGTTCAAGTTCCGACATTTTAATTTTCCCTATTGTAATCAAAAAATTACAAATTAAATGTATATTTAACGCATAAAAATTTAAACATATGTCTTGACCACACAAATTCTACAGTTTTTTCACATAATTTGCCTATTTAAACCTGTTAAAAACCTCCAAACAAGGAGAACTACCTCTCAACATGTAGTAACCCATTTTGTACCTTTCCCCATGCAGTCAAAGTTAGCGTGAAATGGAGTAATTACATTTCATTCCACTCTATCCTCAGGAGGACTTTTCTAGGATTGCTACTTTTCCCTACTTTAATTTATTTATTGAAAAAAAATCTACAAAGAATGAACTCAAAACTGATTTTGCTTGGAAAAATTCTTTAATTCTTATTTAACTTTCATTTCAACGGGAGCATCAACCCCTCTGGAAAACATTGCCTACGCTAGAATTCCTTTTTCTAATTACAAAAAGATTTTCAAAATACAGTCAGGTCACTTAATATGCAAACAATATAATATGTGAAAAATAAATACCTTAAAACAATCAGCTCCAACTCCTAAATGAGGTTCTAATTCTTTTTTCACTTCAGCTAAAGTTATTCTTTTATCAACAAAAACCCTTAGCACTACAAGAATAAAACAAGCCTTTTTTTTAAGATTAAGACTTAAATGTGGTTGGATTAAGATAAAAAGCAATTGTGCAATAAAAAGAAAAACAGATTACATAAAATTGCAAAAGTAACTGCATTTAAAAAACTTCACTACTCACATTGTTTTAGAATGCCTAACACTACAAGCAAAGTTCTGCCGTTCATATTACCATTTACAACAAGAAAGAATTTTCTTTCGTTTTTTCTGGTATGAATTCAATTACTTTTTTCAAAAATACTTTTGATCAGCACTCAAATGAACATCATCATAAAACAGTCAATGTGAAACTAAATAATCTAAAACAAGCAAAAATTTTCTGTCTTATTAATTATCATGAACACTTTGTTGATATTTAAGAATGAAATTTAAAAAAAAGCCCTAACTTTTTAGTTTGACACTTGACTTACATCGTTTTACCTTAACTAAAGCACACATTTTCTAGAAAATATCTCTGTTTTTTCACTAATTTTTGTTAAATGGATTAAATTTTAAAGCACAAAAAAAAAAAAGATTTGTCAATACTTCTTGACTTACATCTTGGTAAGTCATATATACATATTTATAAGATATGCTTAGAAGGATTCTGCATATAAGGCTGCTAAGCATCTTAAAACTCCATAATAAAACAAAACTTTCTAAAAAAATTAATACAACAAAGCATAATTATGAACAAATTTGGAATTTGAAAATTCAAATAGCAAAGAGTGAATTACATATGAGATTAATTCTTTAAAATATTAAATAAAAAATTGGCAAATATATACAAGAGAAACAAACACACATATATGCACACTAAGACAAAACATTACGCTATAATTATTACTATTTTATTTCCTTTTTAAGGGCACTTCAAATTAAAAAAAAAAAATTAGGAAGAAATGTTCAAAAAAAGTGACTTTAAAGACGAAAGCTATAAATCACAGAACTTGACTCAAACATGTTTAACAATGAATCAACTTATAAGTTATACAATACAATCTGATCAACTGCATACAGGCATTGATTTGAAACCAAGAAAATGAGCTGCTAATTATGTTCTCCAACTTTAACCCAAATGTTCCAGAGAGTATAATAAACATATCAAGTATGAACAATATGAAGATTTGCTATTAAACTGTGTTCACTTCACCTTTCACCTTGGAACATTTCATGGATAGTTGTATGAAGTGCAATTTATTTCACTTTTTTAAAATGACAAATCTGCAGTACTTTATTAGTGCTTAATTTCTTAAAGCATACCAACTTTAACGCTATCAGTTGTCATTTCTTTCCTTTGTTGAAGTTAGCCACTTTACACCATTTCACTTAGAGACTTACCAAAAAAGAAGACATTTATTTTTAACACAAATCAGGGTCATTCTTCCACAGCCATAGTTAGATAATATAACTATCATTATGCTATAACACTTCATATAATTAATAAACAACTCATAACAACAACTCTGAATAAGAACCAACTGGAAACAAAACTTACTTTTTTCCTTAGTTACAAAGTCTGTATATGGCCATGCCCGAAAATGCCGTTTGACAATCACTTCCGAAACAGGAGGCTGATTAGATGATGGGCACACATTTTTACAGTTCTCATCACTTTTTGAGTTTTTGTTGCTCTCATATGACCACGATGTCATAGGTTTCCAACCCTCATGCAGTGGACATTTTTCCTCAACGTTCATTAACACACACCCACATTCATAAGACTTCATTGGAGTTCCTGAAGCTGATATAAACACGGAGTGGTTGGCAGGTTCCTGATCCTGCTCAATTTCAATCCCCATTATGTCGGGAGAATTGTTTCTGGGTGATAACTCATCACCAACAAGCGTCCTTTCACTGTCAGTCAAACTGCTGTCTTCTGACTGATCACTGTGAACAGCTTGAGTGGTCTGATATCCATTAGTGGAAGATGAGTCACCAATCTCACTGTCCCCCAAGCCTTCGTCATAATCTTGGGATGAGTCATCTGGAGTAACACTCGTAAGACTTTTCTTAGAATGATATTGGTTTATTGAAGAAAACTTTGAATTTTCAGTCCTTTCACCCTCTAGGACGGAATTGGTTTTTGAACTTGTATTATCGTCAGCAGATTTATCAGCATTCACTGCATCAGCATCTGAAAAAGAATTATAACACAAAAGTGAAACATTCAGAATTCTAACCTTTCATTGGAGTCATGATTCTTAAAAAATAAAATAATCCTATTTGCAGGGTTGGGCACAGTTGAAAGCCTTTGAAAACAATGACCAGCAGTTGTAAAAAGGTGACAGTTGAAATAGAATTCAAATTATTTCTCCATGGCTACTAACATAAAATACAACTGGAGAATCAACAAAGAAATGTTTCCCTATAATTTTCAGCAAATATGTCAGTTAATATTAAAATTTTTATCTCTGAAGAGCTAAGAGCATTTTGCAATTTTTAAAATAGTGAAACAATCATAATTTTTAAAAATAATGTCACAAAACTGTGACCTAGCAAACATAATCATCTCTTTATTGTGTAGTTAAAATTAACCACAAAAATGAGCAGTTTTGTCAACTTTTAAGAAACTGAATATATTTTTTTTTATTCATTTATTTTCATTTTCCAAGAAATAATTCATAACCCGCTCAAATGTAAGAATTATTAAAATATATACCAACGCTCATATCTACTTTTTTTTTTTTTTTTTTTTTTTTTTTAAGTTAAGAGTTAGTTTTTATAAGAGTCAGGCAGGTCAGGTACATGCCATTTTTTATTTCGCTGAAAAATTTACAGTGGTTTCTTTGAATTACTTTAGAAGACACAGTATATATTTTCTTTTCTTCCAGAAAATTTCTTTGGGACCCACAAAAATTCTGAAAGTTGGTCCCAAATTCAGGTTTTTCTCAACTCGACATTTTTTAATATTCAATTATCTCTGCGCACTGAGCATCAGCAAATGTAATCTTTCTGATTGCAACATGATATTTAGTGCCTCAAATGAAATGTATCGTAAATTTTATGTCTGACCTTCTGTGGACCCTGGCAGGGGTGGCTAAACTGTGCCGAAGAAAGTGAAAATGTGTCATGTTTCAGGCATCCTGGTTCCATGCACTGAGGTTCAACCATAGTTTTTACGAGTAATTTGTGTAGTGATATATATAAATTATTAAATAGGCTCATTAAATGTGTGGTTAATGCTCACTGCTGCGAAAAAATAGCAGTTTTGTCATCAAAATATGATAAAAAGGGCAGTTTTCATGGGCCTTTATCTCAGTGCACCGAGGGTCAGTGTAGCACTGGATGCCTGCATTTCAAACTAGAATATGTGTATTTTCACAAACAAGTAACAGAACTATGGGCAAATTCTTTTCAAGAACACAATATGTATTTCAAAACAGTAAATTGAAATATTTAGTTTTCAATTTAGTCAACATATCCGGGTTTAAACTTTCCTCCAGGGACTTCCAGATACTGTTTAAAAAAACTAGTATAATCAAAAACTTACCATAAAAGAGTTATAAACTTGCAAATAGACTGATTATGCTTATTGGGATACTTTATAATATGATAACTAGAAGCAAAGTGAAAGAAAAACATCTAAATATGATAAAAAATTTACTTTTTAGGGTCCTGTATCTCAGTGCACTGAGGGTTAGTATAGAACTTGAGGTCTACACTTCAAACTAGAGTGTATATCTTTTCACAAACAAGTGACATAACTATGAGCAATGGTTCTGCAGGCTCGTAAAATGCACTTCAAGATGAGGAAATTGCATAAGAGTTAACTTTATAATATGATAACTGGAAGCAAAGTGGAAAAAACGGTTATTATTGCGGCAAAAACGTAAGTTATTTGTAACACTTTTTTGGAGGTGTTTTATGTATATTTTTTAATTTTTCGTTTACACTGTACATTATAGTTCGTTGACATTCGTTTAGGCTGTACATTATTATGACAAAAATTATTTTCTCTGCACTAAGCTACAATAATATAAAACAATTACTAAGTCATATTTTATTACTTATGATAAAGCAATACTTATAAAATACATTATAAAACAAAGGTATAGTTGCCTAATTGACTAGTGGGACAGTAAAAAATTGCAAGACAAAGCATTGTAGCTTGAGTACAACTAACTGGATGCGTCATTAACTCTTATGCAATTTCCTCATATTGAAGTGCATTTTGCGAGCCTGCAGAACCATTGCTCATATTTATGCCACTTGTTTGTGAAAAGACATTCACTCTAGTTTCAAATGTAGGAATAAAGTTCTACACTAACCATCAGTGCAAGGAGATACAGGCCCCTAAAAAGTACTTTTTAGCCTACTTTCCCAGTAAAAGTCAGAAAAAGAAGAAAAAAGCATGAAAGAAGGCTTAATGCATCTTAAAAAAATCGCGAAAAAACAAAAAAAAAGTCAAAAATAAATAAAATAATTAAATAAATATCAAAAAATTAAAAATTGGAAAATAGGGTATTGAGATGGGGGAAAATGTCTGTCGGTCCGTCTGTCTGTCCCCCCCCCCCCCCCTAATAACTTTTGAATGAATAGTCCGATTCGAACTTTTTTTTGTTCGAAAGATCTCGGTGAGGACACCTTATTCCCATATTTTACTTTTTGATTTGAACTATTTTTTGTTAAATTTTGAACAGTTCAAAAAAACTTAACATTAGCGCCTACGGGGAAATTCAAGGCAATTCCGAACTGTGAGGCAAATTTGCTTCAAACAAACTTTGTAGGAAAAAGCTTTTGATGAAAAACTTGTATATAAAATATCTTTTTGTTTTGAACAATTTTCCGCTCAATTTTGAACAGTTCAAATACCTTAACAATAGTGCCTACAGGGAAACTGAAAGTCAATGTAGATTCCGTACTTGAAGACGGATTTACATCAAACAAATTTTGTTGGAAATAACTCTTGACGCCAAACTCAAGACTAAGACTCCGAGAATTTAGGGGCACTTGACTCCGACTCCGGTGCCCCACAATTAATCGGACTCCGACTCCCCAACTTCGACTCTGACTTTGTAGCTTTGGCAAAAATTTATACACGGAGGACAAATGACTGACTCCGATTCTTAAATATTCGACTCCTACTCCGCAGCTATGGTTTTAACTGTAAAATAATTATTGTTGATATGACTTGTTTTTATTTTTACGCTAAAGTTTCAATTTAGGTACTCAGTTTTTGGCGAATAAACTCGAAGTCATTTATGTTTCTACATAAAGATATGCGCAGACTATTTTTTTTTACAATGAAAATTATTCCTTTAAGTTGACATTTTACTGCTTTTTTTTTTTTTTTGTTTTTGTTTTGGTAAGTGCATTAATTCATTTTAAAAAATGTTTTTGGCAACAGGGGAAAAATAAACGATTTTTTTTTTGATATGATGTATTTATTTTAACGAGCTTATTAATTTTAATTATTATTTTTTCGCTTTGAAAGCTGTTAAAGATTTTTTTTAATGGAAAAAAGTGTATTAGCTGCTTTGTTTAAAAGTTGCTGCTATTTTATTTGTTCGGGGGGGGGGGGGGGTTACGCATCTAATTTTTTAGATGAGAGAGGAATATTTTATTCTTAGAAATCAGCTTAAAGTATTTTAAAAATATGTTTGAAAAAATTTGCGATTTTAGCTATTTTTGAGAATATTGATCAGGTACTAGAAAGTAGTATGGGAATAAGGGAAAGTAGGCTCGTCTAGTTCTAGACAGAGCTTCTTGTTTTATCATATTTAGATATTTTTCTTTCACTTTGCTTCTACTTATCATATTATCAGGGGTGATTGTGACTTAATGAAAAAATACCTGAACTTTTTTTTTCCCAAGAAGAAAAAGTGTTCTGATGGGCATATATATATACATATTATGTGTATGTACACATCACATTATGTATTAAAATAATTTATATACATAATTATTTGTTGGGGCTAAAACTCGAAGTTTTAATTGGACTTAATACGTCCATGTGCATGGTGGGACTTAAATTCTTTTAATTCTTCTCATTTCTTGAAATTTTTCAACGATTCTTCTTATCTAGCCTTTATTCCATCCCCCACCCCAGCTGTTCTTCGATAATTACCATAGAGTTTAGAAAACATGACCGTAGCTTACGCTTTATACCAAACAATACGTCTTCAATTTGGACTTTTGGTGTTTCATTAAACATCGCCCAAAGTTTTACAAAAGTGGGTTTTTCTGAAAATATAGAAGTTCCGGTATTTTCGAAGATGAAGATACTGGAAATCAAGATGAAAATACCGGAACACAATCACCCCTGTATTATAAAGTATGCAAATGAGCATAATCAGTCTATTTGTAAGTTTATAACTCTTTTATGGTAGGTTTTTGATCATACTAGTTTTTTAAACAGTATTTGGAAGTCCCTGGAGGAAAGTTTAAACCTGGATATGTTGACTAAATTATTCATTTTACTGTTTTGAAATACGTATTGTGTTCTTGAAAAGAATTTGCCCATAGTTCTGTCACTTGTTTGAAAAAATACACACATATTCTAGTTTAAAATGCAGGCATTCAGTTCTACACTGACCCTCGGTGCACTGAGATAAAGGCCCATGAAAACTGCACTTTTTCGCATTTTTCGATACAAAAACTGCCATTTTTTGGCAGCGCAGAGAGATAACCATGCAACTAATGAGGGTATTGCATAATTTATATATATTCTTACACAAATTATGTACAAAAACCATGGTTAAGAATGAATGCAGGGAACCATTGGGCCTCAAACAAGGTACTTTTTCATATATTTCGACAAAGTTTGGCGTCCCCTGAAAGGCTACACTGAAAGTCAGCTACATAATTTACGATGTATTTCAATTTAGGTACTAAATGTCATATTGTCAACACAAGAATTTTTTTGGCTGATGCTTAATACACAGAAATACTCGCATTTTAAAAAACGCTGATTTGGAAAAAGCTCTACGTTGGGCTCCACTTTACAAATTTTTACAAGTCCTCACAAATTTTTTTGGAGGCAAAGAAAAAATATGTGTCTTCTAAAATCTTTAAAAGAATCCACCACAAAAAATTGAGCAAAATCAAAAATGGTGTATATCCGAACACTAAATTTCTGCCCGGTTCTTATAAAAACTCGCTCTTGACAGCTAAAAATTCCAAAGTGCTACAATATTACTTAAAATTTCATCTTCACATCCTACTGGATTTTTTTTTTAATTAAAATTTCAAAAAAGTTAAATTTTTCTCACATGGAAACAAGGGATGGAAAATGGAAACAAAGGAAACAAAGCAAAATTGTTTTAAAATGTTATCAATAAAAATAAATACATTTTTTGAAGGTTACACTTTTTGACAGAAAATAACTGTTTGATGTTTATCCATTACTATGACGGTAACCAAAAATTTTTCCTTGATATGAATATAAACTCAACATTTTATCACAATTATTTTTACTGAAATTACTGCATTAATGACTAATTTTCAAAATATATCTAATTTAGAATTTTTAGTAGCATTGTTCGTCTAAATGGGAGGTTCCTAACTTTTGCATGTCGTGACCCCCTTTTTGGCAAATCAAATAACCCGCGATGCCATATGTGTATCCCGTAAGGCAAACATTTTGCATGTTTCACTTGATAGTTCAAGGCACTTGAATTTTTTTATTTATGCATTATGTGGTTGTAGAATTGTAGAAATCTTGAAAAGATAGCCACTATAATTTCTTTCAAACATGTATTTCGGCGCATCCAAAGTTCTTGTACTCAAATTATTTTCTATTTTACTGTACATTAGTGGTATGTGGTAAACAGGGTTGCCAACTGCTGTGCATTTTGCGGTGTTGCTTTGCAAACATTGCGAAACTCCGCGGCTCCACAAAGAAATTCGTTTGCTATGTATTTCCCGGCCAAAAGTTTTTAAGCTTAAATTTTGCTATTTTATCATAGCAAACATGTAAATACGGAAAAATTAAATATGCTTACACTCAAAGAATGAAATAGTGTTCAAAGCTGTTTTATTAATTTAAAAATAATTATTTTTATACTTGTAGTTAAAATTAATTTATTATAGCTATAAAACAATTTTAGATAAGTGGTTTGATTACTTTTATTAATTTTTACACAAAGTACAGAACTGCTCTGCAAAATCTTAAATAGCTCCTTAAAATCAGCACAGATGCTCCTCAAATTGTTTCTCCAAGGGTAAATATGAAGTATAGAAAATATTTCTTTTCTTTTTAAAGTTACGAAAAGTAACACATAATATAAGAAACAATTATCACAACAGGAACTCAATGACGACTTCTTTAAAGAAAATGTAAGTAAAAATTTTTTATTAATAAAAGTATTCCCAAATAATATCGCTATAAGGAAAATTTAAATTGTACATTTTATTTTTAATCTAATAGTTTTTGACAGAGAGAATCAATTACAAGCATACTGTTCTGACTATTTCTAAGAAGGAGCTCAGAGTAAAATTTTCTCAAGAAAGTGAAATTTTCAGAAATTGTGAGGAAGTTCACCCCCCCCCCTGTAAAAAAAGTGCATAATTATATAATATTTTAAAAATCCAATTGACCCCCCCCCCCCCACCCCAGATTACCCAAATGACGGGATCGTCCAAAAACTAGAGACAATCAATTTCCTTACCCACATTTTCATCTCCATCTTCACTACTTGAATCATACTTATCTTCATCTGCTTCACAATCATGAATACGTAATCGATTTAAAATGGCTGCAACAGTGATAAAATGTGAATAAGTAGTTTAATCAAGAATATAATGAACTTAATAAAATTATTACAGAGAATGCATGTCAACAAAGGTGATGTCAGTGGTTTCCTTATCATATATTTTGGCTCTTGATATACCTACCTCAGCTCAGTTATATCTTCGCTCATGAGAAATGCTTTGATTTGCAATATAGAAAACACCAAGACCTTCAATCTGCTTTCTATACAGTTGTTTTCAGACACTAATCTTTTCAAAATAGAAGTTAAGATTTCCCATTTTGTATTTAATGCATCTTGATGCACGCACTAATCTATGGACTTTATTTCATAAATAGTTTCCTATACTGCTAAATAATTTTTATTAAAAGGCTTTAGCTTAGACAAAAAAAAATTACTCTCATAACATACTAACCTATGCAGATCCTTGCAAAAGTCAATATGAAGATTGAAAAAATGTAAACCAATAACAAATGACTTACAAAATTATAGAAAACTGATGGTGAAATTCGGACACTAAAAATTACTTAAAATGTAACTGAAAAATTCACAAGTGAAAAAAAGGGGGAAGCAGCACAATTAGATAAATTAGCAAACAAAATAAAATTACGCACTTGTTGCGTCCATGCATAGATTTACAGATAAAAAAACATATACAATGAAGCACTGCTAATAATGTTTCTTTTATATGTTTTCATCATTAATACATTTTTTTAAATTGGTCACTGCCGAGTCCAATACATATTAACGTATACCTATTATACGTTTTTTTTTCATTTATAGGCTTTTTCATGCAGTCCTTTCAAAAAATATAGAAATGGTGCTTCACTGTATATTACGACAACAAATCACATAAACATTTTACATCTTTAAAAAATATGCCCCACTTCAGTAAAAATCTGGCTTTTTATAAAATTGGTGTAATTTGATCCATCTTAACAGAAAAAATTGTTTTAAACATTTTAAGCAAAAACATATGCACTGATGGGGGACTTCTCCTCTAAATTGATGCTTTATTTGAATTTTACACAGGGTTCTCATTCACTTTGAGGAATGAACAGTCCCCGACTTTTCCATGTTTTCTAGACAAAATTCCAGACTTGACTTTTCAGTTAGAATTCCATTCTATTGAATTTTATCCATTCCATTACTTTGAAACAAAAGCAAGAGCAAAATATTAGGCTTTTTACTATAAGAATTTTACTATTCATTATTTAATGCTTATTTTTGCTGATACAGTAAGTCTTTAAGTAAATACTGGTTTGACATAAGAATACGTATATTCATTCAGGTTTCAAGGCAGTGGCTGAAGAAAATAATAACCAACTTATCACAGCAAGTTATGATGCAAAAGATTATTTTCTCCATGTCTGTTTTCATAATTTTAAGGTTTTTGACAAAAATAAAAGTTTCACTGACTTGTCCAGGTTCTCTCTGACCTGTGGGAATCCTGTTGCATCATTTATCTTATTTCTTTTCATACCACGTCAAATTGTTTTTTTGGCTCTTCGCAAAAGTTTACTAGTGTTTCAATATTCTACAATAATTATTATATATCATGGTTGACATAAAAATTAAAAGAAAAAAAAATTCCCAACTTTTTTATGTTTCCTAGTTTGTTTTAGAAAAAAAAAAACAGGTTAATTGAGGTCAACCTATATTATCTATTATTAAAGTAGTTTACAATATTTTTATTCTAAATAAAACATACTTATTTACCTAAAAATCATTAAGCTGAAACAACCTTAAAATTTATTTACATTGATTACTACAGTAAAACCCCTCCTAACGGACACCCCTCAAAGGCAGACATCCCTCTTATGCGGATAATTTTTAATTCCCCAGTTCCAATGCAAATAACATTATTAAACCCCTGTCCTGCGGACACCTCCCTATTGTGGAAAAAAAAATTTCTCCTTAGTGTACGCATTAGAGGGATTTTACTGTATAAGAGTTTGTGACTAATGGGGCCACAACATAACACTGAACTTTTTGACTAGTAACTTACAGAATAAAATGCATTCCCTGGGATAGTTTTTTATTAATGATTTATGGTAATTAAAACTAAACAATAAGCAAGAACATCAATTTTACAAACCTTCATCGACTTTAGGAAGTGACACATTTATGCAAATTGTGTGGGCATAACAATCTAAGACTTGAAATAATTTAGACTCATTGTAAGGCAATTGTGCATCTGCACTGTCTTTAAACTCCACAAAAACCTGTAAGAAAAAGAAATTATGACTAAATTGGAAAACCTTTTTACATCGTCAATTAACTGTTGATTTCATAATGTATTTGCGAAAATTTATGACTTTAAACAAGAAATACAAAGCCTACTAGCAGCATATTCCAGCTTTGTTAGGATATCTTGAACAGTGTGTTATATTTTGACAGAGAAAAAACACTATGTCCCATGATATACAGAAATGTGACAATTAATGTAGAGTTTATTTACCTTATTACTTTTACGAAAACCTTCATTGCTTAAAGTTCTTGTTGGCACATTTAATAGCTTAAATTCATTACTAAAAGCATCCAAAACTATCCTCATAATGCCATCAACTCCAAGTGCCTGAAAAAAAAAAAAAGAATATGTGAAAAAAAATTTAGACGGTTTTTTTTTTAAATCTGAAACAAACAAATCTGTTGAAAAATGTTTTTAAACACACACATAACTTTGCATTTATAGCTACTTTAGTACCAATATTATTTTAAATACATATAGACTTGACTTTAATGATTGTTAATTTTCTTGAAAAAAGGAAGAGACCTAAAATTTGACTTTAATCAATTTGATTCTAAATAACTACTGAATAATTTTTAGCACTAAAGAATTCTGAGCTAAAGAACTTGAATAAGAGAACAAACAGTAAAGAAGTAATATTAATATTTCATTAAAAGGAAGTTATATAGCATGTGAAAAACTAAAGGTTTATTCACTCGAAACTTTTAGTAATTATGTAAATTGTCATTTAAAATTATGAGCTTATTTTAAGTTTTAAAAAGTGGAAAAGAAGTATAAAAGCAATTCCCAATGAATGTTATTTAAACAGTAGTGGTGTGGACAACCCTAGCGACAGCAACAATATACATCTGTCTATGTTATAACAGACTGAGCTGCTATGTTTATCAAACTAATGAAGATTTATCAAATTCAAGATGTCATAGCACAATCAACAGATAGCATTTGTCTGGATAAAAATAATTTTTAATAGTGAAATATCACACGTCAATGTATCAATGCCACGCCACTGATTGATTAAGCAGAGTCAATGATATATGATGAAATTCTAAGAAACAATTTTGGCTTTCGTTGCAGTTAAAATTTAATTTACCACTAATTCAGGATTTACCAAATCCTACAAATATTTGAAAAGGAGCATGTGGAATGATTAATTCATTCACCATTAAACCTTTAAATATTCATATTGTACTTATCTTCAATTCTGCATGGAAAAAATTAAAATCGTTTCTTCAAAACACTTTGAGGAATATTTAACAAAGTTTCTTTTTTTTTTACAAATGTTGAGGTAATTGTGATATTTAAAATCAACCAATAATTCTCTTAATATAAAATTAATGCCTTCAAAAATTGTTAAGCAATAGTTTACACAGAGTGTGGCTACACTTAATTCTTATTAGTCGTGACAATCGCTGAATATCATGACAACAAAGAGGGCGCTAAAGGTAATTCACTGTTTTCCATTAACGTTGCCATTGATTAGCAAATACACAAGATTGAATTCAGCGCCTCTTGCGGTCAATATGGGTGACAACTTATCAAAAATAAACAAATTTTTGAAACATTGTCATTGATCAGTGGATACACAGGATTGGGTTCAGTGCCTCTTGTGGTCAAAATGGGCAACATATGAAGTTTCGCATTTTTCGAGAATTTAGAGAGATCATAGTTGCATTGTCTGAACACAGAAAAGTCATAAATTGTCACGGCCCATAAAACATCAGCACCATCTAGTGGGGGTCATGCACAGAGAAATTTTTAAGTACTTTATTATTTTCAAAATTATTTAAATATAAATTCTTAAAAATTTAAAAAGGAACAATGAAATATCACATTGAAGTACATACTGCAGCAATTTGGGACCTTAGTTCATCAACGGAATTGTTTGGATGACTTCTAATTGTCAAGGGGTGAGCGGCAACTTCTTCTCTTTCCAAATCAACGACATGAACTTTGACTGTTGTGCCTAGAGAGAAACAAGGTTCTTAGTTTATGTATCAAAAATAAATACAGAAAATTCAGACAATGTTTCCCACTCAGCAGATATCTATTTGTAGCTCAAGATATGAATGTGAAATTCATAGCCACTAATCACTTTTTGGTATAATGCATGTTTAGTGTACAAACATCCTTCAGAGTGTAATAGGCCAACTACATGCTTTTACCAAGTTTTATAACCACCTTAATATTAAGTATGATGTTATTAATCTTTAACTAATATAGTTGGTAAAAAAGCACTGATGGTCATGGATAGGACATGTTCTTAGAATGCAGGCAATAGACGCAACAAGAACTGCTCTCATATGGACCCCTGATAACAAGAGGAAGCGCAGGCGCCCAAAACGAACCTGGCATCAGATAGATGGCCATACAAGAAAAAAATGTCTTTGGTTGGCCAAGCTGGGGGTGTGCCAGGGAGGCAGCATTAAACTTGTCGGGATGGAATGCCACGCTAGCGGCCTCACGAGCCACTTGACGTTAAGAAAATCAAGTCAAGTCAATATAGATTTTAAAATGCTTCATCTTTTTTGCGGTGTTCCTTTCATAAGAAAAAAATTTAAAATTTAGTCCCAAAATTATGAGTGTAAGTTTGCAGTAAAAGTATTGATTAAGAGAAAACTGCATTTGGAGCCTGAAATTTTTTAATTGATTTTCACTACATCTTGTATGCTGGTTCTGTGTATAAGATTCCAATCAGCTTTACTTTATGATATTTATCCTATTTTAATCATTTCAAACAACTAACTGCACTATTATACACAATTATCATATCTGAAAGCTAAATACCTCCTGGTTTATATTCTTCGAATTTTTCCTCAGGCTTCTTTATTTCAAGCAACAAATCAAATTTATAGCTTGATTTAACACCTCCAAGCAAATCTCCCATTCGTTCATCACTACTTGCTTCAAAGGAACTTTCAAGTGAATCACAAAACTCATCATACTTCACAAGTCGGCAACAGTTGAGAGGTACGAGGCCTTCTAATCCAAGAATCTGCAATAAATACAAATTTGAATAGTTACAAAACGAATTGTATTAACTAAAAACATAAATAATAAAGTTGTCAACCTGGCAAGTTGAAAATTAGAACAATTTACTTTTTAAAATTGTACAATTTATTGAAAACTCATGTAACACATTTCAGCATAAATTAAAATGTACTTTTACTCAGTTACTGAATATGCCTATTCAAAAATACTGATTTTGGGGAAAATGGCAATTTTTGAAAACTATATTGATTTTGCTACCACGATTTTTGTGAAAGCACTGATAAATAGCAGAAAAGTCAGAATATATTGAGTCCTGATTTAATTAACAGTAAAGATAACTAAAAAAAAATATTTTAGCATAAAAATGAAAAAACTGCATAACTTTTACAAGAAATGAATTAAAATGTATGAGAAATGGCAGGAATGGATATGTGTTTGTGGTGCAATATTTTGAACTCTTAAAATCATCAAAAATATCCTTAAAAGTTGCCAAAATCGCAGAGTTTTACATTTGACAAACTTTTATTGTGAACTATGCATAACATTCAAAATATGTTTGAAAATGATCAATCTTCTCTCCAATAGTAATATTTCATCAAAAGTCGTACATTGTATAGGAAAATCAGACAAGTTGGTAGTTCTGAAATAACAAAAAAGTGATCAAGTTAACTACTGTAACTTGATCCCTTTGATGTTATAACAACTGTAGTTCATTATTTGATGGTAAAATAACAATTAATTATAATTTGTTAAAAAACGTAACTGCTTGATGCAACTATTATGAAACAATGATGCACAATACCATTACTGTCAGTTTATGGCAAAACTAAAATCCTACTGAGGAAAACTTTTAATTGAATATGCATTACATTAATAGCAAATGTAAAATGCAGCACTATACATACAGTATGAGCAGTTTCTGTTGCTTCAGCTAATGTATCATTTTTATGAACTTTTAACTTCATCTCAATCATTCGATGATGTTTTGGATGCTGACAAAAAAGCTTAATCTGAAATAAAAATGCATATGTACAATGCACATTAAAAAATATAAAAAAAAATACTAACTCATAAAGTAAGAAATAAATCAATTTATCTGAAACAAAGATACTAGTAACGGCTTTTTTGTCTGCAATGTTCTTCTGAAAAGATCTTATAAATTAATAGAATAAAGCACATATCCGGGGACATATACGCTCCGGGGCCTTCAAAAAATTTTATGTTCTTCTTTTTCACTCAGGAAAATTCCATAATTAAATAATTCTACACTTCAGTAAGTAAATAAAATACGTATTTAAATAAAAAAAGACATTTAATTGTGTGTATATAATATAAATAAAGTTCTCTGCCAAGGAAGGGCAAGAAATAAACAACAATCACATTTCAATCACAAACCCAAACTGTTCTGTTTTGTATCAATTCTTTTGCTGTTGCCATTACAAAAAGGAAATATAAAGCGCAGACAATCAATAGAAAATTATATTAAGAACATTGCAGACGAAAAAGCAGTAACCAGATGTGTTTCTAATATTTAAATAAAAAGGGGGGGGGCATTGTGTACTAGAATTTCTTGTTTTAAAAACCTTGCTATCAAATATTAAACACAAACTCAGCAAAAAATTGTGAAAGACATCTGAAATTTTTCGAATGTTCCAAAGCACTGGAGAAGCAAATGGGTTAGTAGCATCATAAAATAGCTTTATTAATCCACTTTTGTACAGCTGATTCAAAAGGCAGTAGACTAAATCTTTACTCGTATCACATCACTTTTTCATCTTGATTGAACATCTAAGTTACAAATACTGGATCTCAAATGATTAAAAATTTGAAATTGCTCTATAGGATCATAACATTCAAAGAAATGATAAATACAGCTGAAAATAAATAAACACTAAGAAAACAGTTAAAAGAAAGCACTGATCTTCAAAAAGAAGTTGCAACCATTGGAGCTCATAATAATTGAAAATTTAAATGAACCATAGGAAAATAATATTGAAAAAAAAATGAAAGTGCAATTGGAGAAAAATGTAACAGCTGAAGAAAACAATGCTCAATTGCAGAACTTTATTAAGAGTCAATGGAGAAATTTGAGGTAACTCCCAAACAATCTCAAATTTCATCAAAAAAGAATGCTTCAATATCAGACAGGTACTTTTGGTGCTGAAATTGGAAGATGTGATCTTGGTGACTTGAAAGAAAAATGAAAAATTGGAGAAAAGAATGGAAAAATAACAGATGACACAACTGAAGATATTTTAAGTAGTTTAGAATTAAAACCAATAAAGCAAACTGAAAAGCCAAGTAAATATAACAAGTTTTAAACAATTTATACGAAAAATACTGATGAGAAAAAGAAAAAATACAAGCAGCAATTTAATAGGAAAAGACAAAGGATGAATCCTCCACGGCTGATGAGCTCTGGATTCATCCTTTGTCTTTTCCTATCAAATTGCTGCTTGTATTTTTCCTTTTTTAATCATTCCACGTCAATTGACCTAATTTTTCAAATCCTCCCCACTCGACCATCTCCGATTTGGATGAAATTTTATAGAGGTGTAGATATGCCTTTGAAACTAACCTATCCAAATTTTTAGCTTCCTAGATCCAAGTCCTGAGGATCTAGGGTCTCCCAAAAAAGTGATCCAAATGGCGGATCAGCTTTTTGTGACAAATTACCATCTTTACACTAAGTTTGCAAAAAATTTTAACTAGAAATCTGAAATTTTAAACTTTCAGTCACGACTTTCATAGTGAGTAGCATTAAACATTTCACAATAGAAACTATTAACCAGAATTGATAATTTGTCATAATATAACACAGATTTGATTCTTTGAAAAAAAAAAATCATACCTTGCACATAGATCGATCTAATTCTCTAGCTATTCTTTCTTGTTCTTCTTGTTCTTGCATTGACTGCAGCAAGGTTTTAATATGCTCAGGAAATTCATCAGGACACATGCATTCTAATTTTTAAAAAAATAATCAAAAACTGAGTACTGAAATGCAAAAACACAATTAGTTTTCTAAAAAGATTAAAATGTCATAAATAGCATCTAAAGTTGAGCATTGGTCGTCAACTTTCAAAATTATGAGCAACCTTTTAAAATGTGCTCTATGACTAATAAAACTAATTATGATTTATTGTTTTTGTTTTACTTTATTTTAATTTTACAGTTAAATTATTATTTTACAGCAATTGTTTTATCATTACATTTAAGAACATAAAAAAATTACTGAAAGTTTAATACAGAACTGGAAGCAATGGCGTAGCTAAGGGGGGGTGGAGGGGGTGGTCCGCCCCGGGCGGCACTTTTCTAGGGGCGGCAAATTGACCCTTTTGATGTGGAAAAAAATGTATTTTTCAAATAAGGAAATTATGGTTTCAATCTTTTTCTGCAAGCAAAAAGTAAACCTCTTCTTGAAGAACTCAAAAGGGCAAAATAACTTTTCTGGGGCATAATATTAAAAGCCCCACAATGTATGCACGTAAAAATTTTTAGGTCCAGAGATTTTCTCTTTAGAATCTTGATCTGCAGGTGTTCTAATGTGAAAATATCTTGTTTAGACATGTTGAATCCTGCGCGAAATAATTTTACAGGCCGTCAAAGGTAGCGGCCATTTTGGTTCACTTGCTCATTACGTTTTCGTTACGTGCGTACCTATAAATTTAATTTTCGTTTTGAACTGAGATTTTTGGGGCCTAGAATGTCAATTAATGTAATAGTTACGTCATAAAAGCAGCTCTGGCTATTTCCACAATTTTTACGTGAGATATCTCCGACGTTTTTTGTTTACCATTCTAGTTACTAAAAAGTGTACAAAAATTAATAACTCTTAATGAAACCAAGCGATTTTAAAGTGTAAAATCTTTTGTGTAAATCAATATTTTTCAAGGTCACCAGCGCAGCCAGCAATATCTTCTGGAGGGAGTTTTTTGATCAAAAATACCTTCTGAAGGGGGGTTTTTGATGAAAAAAATGGTATTTTTTCATTTGTATGGTTTTTATTTTTTTTTTCAAAAAATACCTTCTGAAGTGGATTTTTTGATCAAATATACCTTATGAAGGGGTTTGTTGATCAAAACAGCCCTTTCATATGCATAAGCTACTGTATTAAAATGTGCATTCATGTTAAAACCAGGGACTATAGGGGATTTTTCTTCCCCCTATAGTCTGAGGATGGAAGAAACGATTCAACGGTCACAGAAAATTGCCGGAGAAATTGCAGGGCAGACGAGAAAAAGTATATTGCAGAGTGGAATTTAGAGCATCATGAAAATTTAATGATATGCAATGCGTTTGGCGTACTTACTAGTTCTCAATTAATGGATCACTGTGAGAGTGTCACGCATCATTATTTTTATAGGCAATCGTAGCCAGTATTTTGATGCAAATGTCAAAAGACTTGTTGATTTTATCTATCAACATATAAATCAATATCGGATTTCTGAAACAGGGCAACTTGACAGCTTTCTCACTAAACGACTTATGAATGGTAGTGTCAAGATTTGCCTTCTCAGCGTCATGAATATTATGAATCATTGATTAAAACAGTACCGTCAGTTTAGACTGGATACAGTTTGTTTCAGAAATTGTCTGATTTACTTTCGAAAGTCAACCTACCATGCTTTGATGCACACAGTTCTTCATAAAATATCACTTCTAAGCTAATGGGAAAGAATCAACTTTAACAAGGTTGCAGAGACATGAAAAAAGCGAAAGAAAGGGAAGAATGAAATAAAAATATTTTAGCTAACGACTTGTTTCCAACGAACAAATTATGTGATGGTCAGGGGCGTGCACAGAAATTTTGGGACCCGTCACAAATGACTTTTCCGAGCCCCCTTCCATAGTGTTTATCCATATATTTCACCCCTAGTTTTAAAACTATTGGGCCCACTTCAGGCTCAGGCCCGAGCCAACAGGTTTCTCTTCTCCCCCCTCCCCTTTTCACGCCCCTGCTGGTGATGGGTGATTCACCTACCAAGCTAGATTACAGAAATATCTGTTGCCAGAACATTTTTAATTTAAGTATCCCCAATAAAAACTGCACTCGTTATATATTTCATGTCACAAGTCCGCTAAATAAAGAAAACTTTTGGCGAAGTTATCAGCAATGTTCTGCACGGATTCATTTCTGTATGCTCTTATTATGAACTTCATGTTGTGTTCGATAGTTATTTGCAGCATTTTGTGAAATAAACTGAAAGGATGAGAAGAGAACCAACTAGAGTGCAACAAACCTTGCTGTAATTGACAGAAAAACACTAGTACCTATGCAGATAGAAACTTTCTGGTCTTCAGTATCAAATAAGAAAAATTTACAGTAACTAGCATGCAAGGAAATAGAAGAAATGTCCAAAAATGCTACATTTTCAGCAATTGCTAGCGGTTTAACAGTTAGTGAAGAAGCAATCTGCAGTACTTTTCATAGGAGATTTAAGCCAGATCATTGAGGAGCGTAAATAGAATAACTCATTATAAGATGCAGATCTACGAATTTTTCCACTTATAGACTGGGCTGATAAAAATGGTTCAAAAAGAGTGGTTGCAGCATCAAATGATACAGACGTCCGTCGTAGTGCAATAACATGCAATGCGAAAACAGATCGTAACCTTTTTTTAAAGTAACTAATCTTGTATTTTTCTTTTACTGTGTTTTTGAAGAAACATGTATGTGATAAACACGTGTTTAAAATGAGCATTTTGGATTATTTATTATATTTTGTAAACTTTTTAGTAACTAGAATATTCAATAACAAATGTCAGAGATATCTCCACGAAAAATTGTGGAAACAGCTAGAGCGGCTTTTATGACATAATTAATACAATAATTGACTTCCTAGACTCCAAAACTGCAGTTTAAAATTAAAAATAAAGCTGTAGGTATGCCTGTTGCGAAAATCGTAATGAGCAAGTGAACCAAAATGGCCTCTTTCTTTGATGGCCTATAAAATTATTTCGCGCAGGATTCAACATGTCTACCCAAGATATTCTCGCATTAGAACACTTACAGATCAAGATTCTAAAGAGAAATTCTCTGGACCTAAAAAATTTTACGGGACTACATTGTGAGGCCAAGACTATAATGGACAGGTTAATTATTCCTGAAAATTTCAACTATTCCAAGAAAGTGACATCACAAACGAAGAAAGAGTGGCTCAAGTCATTTCAAACCAAAATTTCCCAGAAAAATATGCGTGTTTCAACACTCAACTTTATGATTGAAAGCTTGATAATAATAAAAAATTCTCTACCTGACTTGAGCCGCACTTTTCTTTGTTTGTGGTGTCATTTTATTGGAATAATTGAAAACTGAAGGAATACTTAAACATTCCATTCTGACCCAGAAAAGATATTTTGTCCTTTTGAGTGCATTATAAAACGTGTATAGTACTTTTTTAAAAAAATTATTTGGACTGTAGAGGTTACTCCAGAAAGAAGAAAACAATGAACTTTTCCAATTTTTTTTATAAGAAAAATCTAATGCATGGTTTTGAGGGAGTTTCTTGAAAGTCTGCTCGTGAAACAAAAACTTTCCCCTTTTTTTACTTCAGGAAAATGGTAACAAGAGTAAGAAAAAGAGGAGGAGGTATAAAATGTTACACGAAACATTTTATTGCTCATCACACTTCATATGTGTCAGAGTTTGCTCTGATTTCCCACTCTAAAAGAGTTCTCTTCTTCAAACGAAGTATAAGTGATTCCCATTTTCTCACTTTTGAAGATTGATATTCTATCCGACAATTTTGGATCACATGTTAGTCTATTCCTTATGAAAGGTAATCGAATTTCATTTTTCAACATTTGGTTTAGACCCTCAACTTATCCAAACATAGTATATAATGCGTTTTAAAATATTCAGTTTCAAATAATTTTGGTTGGGAACCTCTCCCACCCCCACTCTGTAGTCTAATAGTTCGAAAATATGTTTAGGCGGATGAGAGCGCTTTAATATTTCATCCCTTTTTCTGACATCACCAAAAATAGTTCAGAAATACGTTTTTAGACCTCAATTTAAAAAAATTTCTGGGCAGAGCCCCTAACCCTGCCATTTCCTCTAACGAAGCAAACACAGCCAAAAATAAAAAATTATGCCTTTAACTCTGAAAACTTTCTTGAAGAAAACTTCCGCCCTCTCTTGTAAAGTCTCAACATCTAGCTTAAAATTACGTTCTTAAAGCTTCGATACTTCAATATCAATTTGTGAAAACAGCATTTGAACCCTGACTGTCCTTGGATCTTCTAACGTGATCAAATATGGCCTAAAATACGTTTTTAAGACTTCAATTTTTGGAATTTTTCTAACAGAGATATCTTAATCGCTCCCCCCCCCTTACCTAACGTCTCCAAAAATCAAAACTGCGTTTGGAAAACTTCAATTTTGAAAAATTTCTGGGGGAAGAACTCTTCAACCCTTTTCCTAACGCCCGCAAAGATAGCCCAAACTTTTCTTTCTTAAAAATTTGCGTGAGTCGGAGAGCTCGCTAACCCTTCCTTCTGACAAATAGTCTAAAATGAACCTCAGCTTTAAGAATGATTTTTAGAGGGAACCTCCCTCTGTCCCCCTCTTCGTTCTAACATTATGAAACAAAGACCAAACTCTGACGTAAACTACGGAAATTTTTCAGGAGAAAAACGCCTGGCTTCACAACATTTTTTATACCATTAGAGAACCCCTCAACGTCACCAAAGACAGCCTAGAATTGCATTTTTGAGACTTCGGTGCCGAAAAATTTCCACAGAAAGAACCCGAACCTTCCTCTTTCAACCAAACCACCAAAGATTCCCTTAAAATTGATTTCAATTTTAAAAACATTTCAGTAAGAAACCTCAGCGCCCCTCTCTCTGCTAATGCCTACAACTGCATTAAAATAAGCATGAAATTGCGTTGCCAAAAATAGCCTAAAATTGCATATTTCACAGCTGAAAATTTTCGCATTGAGTATCCGACCATTCCCGATTTCCAAGACTTCTCTTAAATAGCCTAAGCTACATTTTAAAATTTCGTAAAATTTCCTATCGCTGCCCATCGATCCCCTAACGTCAACATAAAAACACTAAAAGAGACTAATTTTGAAAAAAATCGGGAGCAAGCCCAACAAGCCCTTTCTAACAACCTTACTAAATTTAGAAATTTTCTCCACACGTGGGCCTCATCCCCCACCTTTTTTTTTCTTTTGAAAGTATATAGAAAGTAATTAAGTCTTATTTTTCCTGCAATTAAATTTCTAGTTTTGGTTTAAAACCTCTTACAGTTTTATATTTTTGCTATTTCACAACGAAAGGGCAGCAAATTGAGGCACCGCCCCAGGCGGCAAACACAGTAGCTACGCCACTGACTGGAAGCATAAAAAACAATTAATAGTGACTTTTCCAATAGTTAAACTACCAAATTTGAACCTTTATCAACTCTTATAAAATTAATTTACCTGTGTTTTTCTCCTTATCAATCTGGCGGTACATCAACATGTATGCATTAGTAGAACTAAAAATAAAAAATTAATGAATTTATTCTAAACTGAAGAACTTTGAATACAAGATATTTAATAATTGAATTTGAAATGAAAAACTAAAATATGTAGATTCAAAACGAAACAAAGCAAAGCATTCAAAACCAATAAGTAAATTTTTAGATTTAGTATTAAGAATGCATTTACTTCACTAATATAAAACTTTGAATCATAAAATAGAAAGTTTGAACAGAAGAATAAAGAGGAAAGAGAAAACTTTTACAACATATGTTGTTACTTATATGAATTTACATATTTGATATACAGAATAATTATCTGCCCGACTAAGAACCTTAACATTATTAGTCTAATGTACTGTTTTTTTTTTTTTTTTAAGAATATTCACTGTAAAATTGAAGTGCAAATTATTCAATTTTAAGAAGATTACTTCTGATAAAAATGTATTAACTTTTTGCTTACAGCAACAAACTAAGTAATTTTTTTATCAATACTGCTAAGCATGCCTGTTTTAGGATATATAGTGAGATAAAAGTTTAATTATAAAAAAATAATAGTAAGCTCATGATTTCAACGTCATCATATTCAATAAAACATTTTAAATGTTTGTGATTATACCTTGAATAGGCACTAGAATAATATCCTCGAGATGGACCACCACCATAAGTTTTCTGAATATCATCGTAAGTAATCTAAAAGAAGAAAACAGTTCTTAATGGCAATTTTATATATTGTCCCCTCAGCGCAACAGTAGGATATCTTAGTGTTATTACTGGAATTAGATATCTTATAGTTGCTCTGAGGCGGCGATATGCATGTAGAAATACTAGGTTGAGTCAAAAAAAAATTTTCGTATTTTCACCTACAAAAGTATTTCTTGACAGCATCTATTCACGAAATGCTCAGGCGCTAGAACTGGGCTGGTGTTGGATGGCTTCCAGCAAAACTTTGTTGCAGACAACAGATGGCCATCCAGATCTTGGTTTCTCTCTTGAAAGGTCTTATCACCTTCCTTGAAATGCTTAAACCAATTTTGAGCAGTGTGCTCATTTACAGAATGTGAACCCTCAACATCATTAATTTCGTTTGCCGCTGCCCTGGAGTTAAGACCTTTTTTCCAGAGGAAACGCAAAATAACACAAATTGCTAGGAATTGCTAGCTTATCTGCCATTTCAAGAGACTGCAATGTCTACATAGGTACGAGAAATCACAGCAACTGATAAGGATTATCAAAGTCAAACTCCGCTCTACCATTTTAGATTAACTGCGCAGGAACTGTAATTTGCATATGTTACATACAGGCCTGCCAATACAGGACAGGGAAAATACGAAAAAACTTTTGACTCAACCTGGTATATAAAATAAGCAAAAAAAAAGATATTCATCAGCTGATATTACTTTGGGATTATGGCATAAAAAGAGCTGAAAATCATATAAAACATAAAATAACTTTTCAAAACTTATTTATCAAAAATTGTGTGACAAGGAGTTGTTAGCAAAAATTGCACCTACATCAACGTTTATGTCACCAGGCTTTACTGTTTCCCTTCGAAGAGTATGCCAAAAAACAACCACACCAACTCTTTATTATTATATTTATAGACTAGTGTAATCCGCACGGCTTTGCCCGTAGTTGAAAATTAAAAAGTCATTCGGTTTGCCTGTATATTTACAAATAATGGATGACGAATTTCTCGCCAATTGGCTATGTTCATTCACTCTCCTATTCCACGTCATCATAATTTCATAATTTACTCGTTTATCTTATGATAATTTTGCTCTGGACAATGTTCTTAAAATTGAAAAAGAACAAAAACGAATTTTCGAAAAATCGCTTCGAGGTGCACACCCCAATGCTCCAAACTAACTTTGTGCCAAATTTCATGAAAATCGGCCGAACGGTCTAGGCGCTATGCGGTCAGAGATCCAGACATCCAGACATCCTCCCAACATCCTGACAGAGATACTTTCAGCTTCATTATTAGTAAAGATAGATCAAAAATAGGGAATAATCTGCAATCATAAAATATGGGAAAATTCTTACCTTGGAAACTTGGGCATCATTGAAGCAATACCATTCACCTCTTTTAAATGACCTGTAAGCATACGATAATATGAATCCTCATATATGTATAATAGCCAATTTACTAATAGCAGGGATGAGAGTGGTCAGAGAGCAAAAAGGAGGAAATCCAAAAAAATTTCGTAAAAGGGATGATATCCAAAACCACATCAGAATAGAACCTAGAAGCCATGATATTCAAAAATTCAATAAAAAATGGCTAATTTACCAGATTTAAAGATAATACGTATTTAATTAAGTATAAGTAATAATTTTGTGTAGTTTGCTGCATTGCACTATTTCTTGCAAGTGTTTATTAATAAATAAATCTAAAATTTGAAAAAGAGGCAACAATTTCTAACCCCTGAGTTATTGAACAAAGGGTTAGGGGGAGTCAGAGGTCAATCTTGGCTGCATCACACAATAGTGTCAACTTTTCATATTTTTTAGAGAAAAATATTTTTTTTTCATTAAAAACGTTTGAGTTTTTTGTGTCAAACGAATGAAAACATAAATTTTAAATTTAGGTATGTTTGTAAAGTAAAAATTTACAACAGAGAGGAAAATCTAAAATTTCTCTATATGTGGTAGAACATACCTTTCATAGTAAGAATTGAAAATAAATAAATATATATGTATATAAACGATTGGCTATCTTTTTTCTTGCAATGGAACCCAAAATTTGTCTTTAAAAATTGCCTAATACGATTTCGGAATCAAAAAGAACAACTTGCAGCGGCCTCATTTAATCATGAAATCACAAAACTTTTATAACAGGCCTGTAAAGCCTAAATGGTTTGAGATTCACCATAAATATTTTTTACACTTTCTTAAATACACAAAAAAAGTAACCATGCCAAATTTCAATAAAATTCGAGACTGTGGGTGCTATGCCACATTTTTTGATTGACTTTTGCATTTTTTCCACAATAAATTAACGAAACAAAAATATTATTGAAAAAATTATTGAAATGATGAATAAAATAAGCAGATATAAGGTAGTATATAATGAAAAGCCACCCAACATTAAAAATAAATGAAATACTTGCAGGATGCAAAAAGATTGAAGTCTCAAACGAAGCATGCAAATTTCGGCGCAGCACGTGTTTGACATCGTTGACATGATTCCAAAACATACGTTTTTGGTAGACATCGCGGAGGATGAAGATTCGAGAGAGGAAAATAGAAAAAAAAATAAGAAATCGAGGACCGAAAAATTTGAAAATCTTATTTTTTTTCCGATTTTTGAGAAAAATAAGGGCTGAAAGAGGCAAAAAAGGAGGAAACGGAGGAAAGGTTCTAAAAATCAACAGAAAAAAGCCGGAATTCCGGCAAAAGCCGGAAAAATCTCATCCCTGTAATAGAGTAACACTCCTGACATCACTAACAATGAAATTCGCCCCATAGCATAATAATTTGATAATATTATTTGAAAATATATTTGATATTTTCACTTATATACTTGAACTAATCATTTTCAGTTCAAAATAGTCATTTTTAACACATTTTCAGAAATCCAGTGACAGTGTTACTGCTTGCAATCAGGCTTGGAGCAATCGCCGATTGTGTAATCGTAATCATAACCATAATCTGGCAATGAAAACACTCGTACCCTTGTAATTGTAATTCTAATCAAGTGTTACTTGCATAATCGTAAATACTAATCTAAATTTCAACAATCGTAATTTATTCTTGTAATCGTGTAATCCTGACTTGCTGCAACTGAAAACTTATCAGCTGAGATTCTACAATGGTATAATCGTAAGTAATTTTTCAAAGGGGTGGAATCCAGACAGAAGAGAAGACACGACTTTAATAGATAAATAAGCGAAGCTACCGCGTTGGAAAGAGAACAATATAAATAGTAGTAGCCATGGGCGCCCATATAGGGGGGCAGGGGGGGCTTGAGTTCCCCCCCTAGAAATTAGAACTTCCTTGAATTTGTAATTTTTTCTTTGTAAAAATGAAAAAACATTTGTTCTCCAGCCATTAATGAATAAGTAATTAAAAATGTCAAATTTTAATGACTCTAATATGTCCTGAAATCTGCTTCCATGGGGAAAATATCCTGCTAAACCATGGTTAAAATATCTGAGCCCCCCTTACAATTTTGCATATGGGCCCCCATGGTAGTAGCATATGTTTTCAGTTCGAGAAAGTTTTGAAAACAGTTATAAGGCTTTTGGTGTTTTTTTACTTTTATTCACAGAAGATGTGTCACCAAAACTGCCTTTAAAAAAAAAATAAAGAAATTGCTTGCACTTTGGGAAAAAACACTTCCCAGTTTTTGGCCCACATTTCCAAAAGTGATAATCCGCACATAAATAATAGCTGATGATAGAGTAACCCGCGTGTTTCAACAATGAAACTCGCACCACTGCATGATAATCCGACAATATGTTTTAGTAATGTTTAACACGCAGGGAATAAGGCCTTATTGTGACAAGGTAGAACTTGATGCTGTAACTTAACTGTTTTACTGGTAAGACTGTCATTTCAGGGGAATGAAGAAACGAAAAAAATGGTCAACAATGAACGCTACTTACTGGAGTTTAGGGCTAATCCACTGGAGTTAGGGTTACTCATTTCAAGTATCAAAATACACCAAAAAAGCAATGGCTAAGTTAAAATATAGAAGCAATTTTCCTCCGTCATACCTTGACAGGCGACTTACTAATTTTTTCATAAAAGAGAAAATTGAAACAAACTAAAAGCTTATGAACCCAGCGCACCAAATGGGCATGATATTGATCCCCTATAATACTGGGGATCAAACATTCATGTGTACCTATTGCTTAGTAAATTGCACTTTTGCGCATCATCGGCTCCAATTGAGCGCTTGTTCAGCATTGCTGGAAAATTTTACAATTCTCAGAGAATGAGAATGAAACTTGACAGTTTTAAAGCATTGGTGCTACAGAAATGCAATAAAAGCTTATTTTAAATGAAGCATTTATTTTTGAACATTTACTTTCATATTATTCATTTATACTATCTGAAGGTATTTTAATACTATGCATGTTTTACAAATCCTGCATTAAAAAAAAAGAGTTTTTTTTCTCAATTATTGGGCTGAGTTAAATAGTATTATATTAAAAGTAGAGAATATAATGTAGAAATATAGCACATAAGTTTTAGAAACCGCAACCTCTATAATTTTGGTTGCATGCAAAATAAAAATGAATATTTAAATCACGTACAATATGCATTATGATGGGGCAAGCCATTTAGATATGGGATATTGTCAAAATAGTTATGTATTTAAATGCACAATCAAAAATCATAACTTTACAACTGTTATGTAGTTACTGCAAACAAGCAATGAAAATAATATATACAGTTGGCTCTGCTTAACGACGCTCTATTTATCGACTTTCTCTGTTTAAAGGTGACTTTTCACGGTCTCGGATGCATCACTCTAGTTTTAGAAGCATTCTATTTGAGAACAAATTTTTGTGGTCCCCTTAAAATTGTTAAATAGAGAGCAAATGATACATGTGCATGTATTTTTCACCCACGAGTCTGTAATTGTAATCAAAATCGTAATTGGCACATCATAATTGTAATCGATTATGTTTTAAAAATCTAATCATTGCTGTAATCGTAATTATGTTTTGGCAGAGGATTATAATTGTAATTGTAATCTCCTATTCGTCAAGCTTGTAATGGTAATCGATTACATTCTTTTATAATTAACTCCAAGCCTACTTGTAATACCAGTATACATTGTCCCTGCCCATGCCCCCACCAGAAAAGGACATTCGCTGTTCTCTTCATTTCCACTTCTGAACTATTCAAAAAAGGAAAAAAAATCCTGATTTTTTTCTTTTAAGATTTTGGGAGGTGTATTGTTACTATGCATCAAGTCCTCCCAAGAGGGGAGGGGCATTGCTCCCCCTCACCCCCCCCCCTTAAATGTGCCCAAGATATATACCATATGAGTCATCCGTCAAAAGTGTAATTTTTCTGTCGCATGCCTTTTACAGTAAAACCTTTAAGGAACAATTCATTTAACTGATTTTTTATTTCATCAAAAATATATCTATTTAAACCTTCCAACATTTTTTTAATAATAATTTTTATTTTAGTATATATTAGGTTTACAACATGTGAATTCTCACCTACGTGTCACGTCACACACCTTGCGTGACTGTTTATGTTGCTTGATAACTTATTTACTTAAAAGTATATACTTATTTATTGATTATTCCTTTCACAAGTGTCAAATACTAATTGTGTAAGTATGTTTTATTTTTTAATATTGTGTTTTAGTTCGCTTTAGTAGGACAAGAAGTCATGTCACACAATAACTTCTCACTTCCGTTACCTTAAACACAAAATACCATTCCTCATTAACACGTGGCAGTAATGACATAAAATTTTATTTTCCATGATACAAGGGAACCCCCTTGCTTATTTTCAGCCATAGTTGAAGTTGTGAGATTTTTGTCGAAAAACAAAAAGATAGATTTTGCTTCAAAAACTTAGTATGGTTATTCTGACCTCTCACGTCTGTGAACTTGAATTTCAGGGATGTAGATTAATGCAAAAAAAGAAGTGAATATGTTTTCATATGCTTAACATGTGCAGATTGTAGCAACAAATAAAAAAAATTCCCTGAAAAATGTCTCTATTAGGCCTATATTAATGGAAAATTCCTCACCTCCGAGACAGACCTTATCAGTGTCATTATTTCTGAAGTGAAAGTAAATGATGGAGGAGAAATACATCAATAAGAGGCATTCTACCAAAATTATAAATTGCCAGTATATCCTCATATTTACTACATACTATTTTTAACATACATTTAAAACTACTAAGCCATACTTTAATTAAGAGAGCTTCATATTATATTCCCACTAATCATCAAAATAGCTGATTGTTTGCACAATTAACAAAATGACTACCAACCAAATGACTTTGATATTAAATTGGCCTCGATTTTTAAACATTATATGTTTTTTTTTTTTTTTATTTCTATGAACAAGGCATTTTTTAAATTTTTTTTATGAGAAATAATTGGAACTTCGCTGGGCCGTTACTTCTAGTAGATAACACTTTCATGCAAGAATGAAAAAAAAAGAAAACAAAAGGTTTTGAAATTAAAAATATATGTATATACTAGCTTACCCGACGCGCGTTGCTACGCCAACAAAAAAATGCATCATTATACTGATTTTCAAGACAATCGGTTGAACGGGGCAGAAGTTGCTACTCTGCAGTGCCACCTGGTGGTGAGTGGCTTCAATGAGCATATTATGCACCTTCTCCGTGGAAAAATACATATATATATATATATATATATAGCAATTTTCATAATAATCGGTCCAGGTATCAAATGAAGCCGTGACTATACTCAAATTTTGTACTCACGCAGTTTGCAAGATCAATCAATCGCTAAAAGTATCAAATAGAAAAAGTTTTAAATCCCCCCGTTGCATGAAAAGCCATAAAACAATAAAGAAAGAATTTATTTGTTCAAACTCAAGAAAAATGGCAACAACTTCTTATCAATGAGATCTTTCACGCGAATTAATTTCTGCAGCCGATAATTTTATTCGTATTTATCCAATGGATTGTGACTTAAATTGGAATAAAAAAGAAACTATCGATCGGATTTTTTTCGAACTGGTCTATAAAAATTCCCAGTACCAAAAATAACAAACGGTGAAAGTTTCAGCCAAATCTGCCGGGTAGTTTTTGAGTTCACGGATGACATACAGACAAACATTCATTTTTATATATATAGATAAACAAAATAAGATTTTTAAGACATAAAATTATTTAACAAATAACTTACTTGATGTATGCATAATAATGACCTCCATTAGCGCTACCAGAATGAACCATAATTGAAAATAATTCATATACATAAGGACCCTGTGAGAGGAAAAAAAGAGAGTAAATTGCAGATAACATTACAATAACAACATATAAATTACAAAGAAAAAGAAAATCTGAAGGATTTTTAGAATTAATTCTAAAAATTCCAAAATCTCAAAAAAGTACTTTTCACACAGAACATTTTACCACAATTTACTGGTTGAATTAATTGTATCACCAGTAGGTTACATTTTGGGTTTTCAATTTCATGATTTTCAATGACTTATGCTTGTACTTGCCATACCTCGGGGGATGCAAAGTTTTCAGAAAAAAATATTCATTTTTCAAAAGAATTGTTTAAATTTATAAATCATTAAAATAATAACCATTTGAGCTATGCCTTGCACATATGTTACTGAAAATTCAAATTTAAGCAAAATGCAATGAGATGAGGTGCAGTTATAAGTAAGAAACAATTAATGTAACATATGATTTTCATATTCTATAGCCATTTAAAGGTACTTAACTAATATTTTTGGACCAATATTTTTTCTTTTCTAAAAACTTTACAAATTTAAAATAAACACTGGTGAAAAATACTGATAATTTTTACATGTGTCTACCACCACCAAGCTTTTTACACCAAGCTTGAATCGACTTGGATACAAATGGACTAAAATTTTCAATTGAGCTTGGTGAAACATCAAATGTGCAATATTCAATTACACCACATTAAATAGATAGAAGAAGGAGCAAAAATAATGGTAAATACATTTTTTTTTTAATTTTCACAGGTAGAATCATAGTAAACAAGAACAAGCAAGTTTTATAGAAGTAGATGCAGTTAGATTTCAAAATGTGTGAAAAATTTTAACTTATACGTAGAAAACAGCAAGAATGCATAATTTGTGCGGCCAGTTAGTAAAATTTGGTATTATGTATGTTATATTTTTCAAAATGCATGACCAATTGTAGGTTTCTATGATTTCAGAGCATTTTTTGCTGAAAATCATGATTTATCAAAACAAATTTCGATCATGTTTGAAAACCATTATTTTCCAGATGCACTGATATCCTGCACCAGGTATAGCAATTACTTTTACTAAATCTCTAGACGTTCAGGGACAGTTTCTGTAAACTTCAATTTCTGAGTCGGCAGGTGGATTTGTTTCTGTGCATCTCGAAAAGCTTTCTTTTTCACTGAAAAATATTATGTACCCAAAGAGTAACAATACACCTTTTGCTTCTAATTATGCATCCATGAAAGGAAGGGTTAAATATTTTTTCATTCATCTACGGATTTTGCTTATTAGCACTCATCAGCCTGGATTAGAAGTGACTGAGCTGGAGTTAATAAGCACGAAACTGCAGTCTTTGGATGGAATGACTGAGCTGGCAGCGTATTTCATGTATTTCTGCCTTAGCCCTGGCTATAGGGGGGTAACTTACTAAAAAAGCAAACTCTGCTTAATTCCAGCAATGTTTTTGTGATTTGTAAAATTTCTCTAACATTCTGAAGTCAATAAAAATTTAGTGATGTGTCAAATTCTAAGAATCAGTGAGAACGGCTTTCTCTTTCTTTTTTTTTAATTTGTGGAGAAGATAAGCCTTTGTAAATTCTATACTATTTGTTAATGCTAAAGTTATCACTTCAGAAATGTACTTCTGAGGACATTTCAAATTAGCCAATTTAACTAAAGCTGAAGAAGAAAATATTAAAAGCGACAACTATAACAACAAATATGAACAATCCTCAACATGCTTAATGGTTTTTGATGGGCAGAAAACTTCCAAAGTTTTTTTTCTATTTGTGTTCTGAAGAGCGCAAATGACAACGGTTTTCTGCCAAATTCCTCAAAAGCAGTAAGATAATAAAGTAAAGAGCAGTAAAGTAAGAGCAATAAGTCAAAGTAAATAAACCAACTTCTTTGGGATTCTATAAAATAAAGCAATTACATGCATGATTTTTTGTGATTTTGTTTTACAAACTCATTTTTACGAGCACTTGGGTTTCTACTAGAGCTGAGCGATGTAGGAATTTCTGAATCAAAATGCATCGCTCGCCAACCTTACATAGCGATGTAGCAATGCATCACAATGTACCATTTAATCACAATGTTTTTTTTTTTTTTAACTTAAACTTGCTTGCTTAAATTTTACAAAATATCCAAAATACTAAAATTGTATATCATTCCAGTTGCAAATTAACCGATTCCAGCACCAGAAAGAAATTATTTTAAATGTAAAGCAGTGCTAAAAGCGCAAGTTAGTGAAAAATATTGAAGACTAATTTTGAGATTTAAAATCAGCCTGTTTTTTCAATGCAAAAAGATGGTAAGTTTCATATTATTGTATTGAAAAGTTCCCTAAAAAGGATTTTATAGTTTGTAAAAAATATAAATAATTTAATTCTGAAAATTTCCACCAATATATCCTAAATTATATTTAATCTAACAAATTTAACAAAAATAGAATGCCCAAATTGCAGGAGGCAGGGGGAGGTTATATAAGGCATCTCAGGCAAATTTTGCTTAAAACGGATCCAGTTTATATTTGTCTTTCAAACTTTTGTAATGCCACAAAAATAGGAATGAGTTGTTTCTCAAAATTGTAGGATTTTCTTATTTACATATAACATGTAACTTTTTTGGGGGTACATGGGTGTGAGGGGGGCAGTGACACTACGAGTAACCAACCCGTGTGACACCTGTGCTAGGAACTCCACAGCTTGTGACACCAAAAAACTTGTTTGCATTTTTGTTGCTATTTTTTTCATTAAATTTACCTTTTTTTTTCTGGCAAGCGACTATATACGATAAATTTACTAGTTCATTAATATATCTTTTGTCAATAACTAAACACATGTGCATCTCTTACATGTTGTGGGAGAAATGAAGATCTAACTCCTTGCATCTGCATTGTTAAGACAGATTGGAGTGACACACTGCTAATTTAACATTAGTGTGAAAAATTGGAGATTAAAACGGCAGCAACCCTGACCGGTATCTGCACATCGAAGCAGTATTGATGCATTGGTTTAGAGAAAAATTCTAAACTGGTTTAATGATGAGGGATGCACACTGGTTTTTGGCAATGCATTGATGCATGGTGAGTGAACACATTTTATTTTACGTTGACATTATAAAGTAATTACTGCACCTTTTCCATGCACTTTTTCAAATTCCTTTCATTAGTACACAATTCATGATTATTCTCAATGGATGATGCATGAGGACTAACATCAATTCCTTCATCATCATCAGGGAGATCATTATCACTACAAGCTTCAGGAGACAGTGAACAACCAGTTTTACATCCACTAGCAAAACAAGCCCCTTCATCATCTAATGCAGAACCACTATCTGTTGTGTCACCATCATCAACTAATTCCTGTTCAGATAGTGAGGTCAGAGAAATTAGTCTTTGAAAAATAAATAAATAAATGAATAAGAGAAAAATAAAAACCATTGAAATGACTAATATTAAAGAAAAATTTTGCCACAAAAGCATTCGACATGACTCACCCCAAATAATAAAAAATCTTATAAGTTCTTAATAACATAGTATCTACTTTTAAAAACTAGCACAACAAAAAAAACATATATTGATTTCATACAATTTAAAAAATTTTGAATTATCCATATTTTATACAGATGCCATTCATTGAAAATTATTTCATAATTTCTGCAGCTATGGATAGCCATCTATTTTATTTTATTTTTATTAATATTAATATATCCTAATAAAACTAAACTTTATCATAATAACATTCTCAAACAAGAATTTAAGTTTATTTATTTTTCAACTAAATAACAAGTATAATATTCTATTTGAATTTTAAACATGTGTTCTACAAAATAACTTTATTATAACCACATTTTCAACATTATTAGCTATTAACAGACCTAAATGATACAAATGCAGTTGAATTTGGTTCCAGTGATGTCATTTATAGTCTGAAAAGACTTTTATCAATATCAAAAAATTCTGGTCATTTCATTTGCCTATTAACCCCCTAATTTTAATATGTGTCTATACATCAAAAATATTTCAGGCCCTTGAATGAGATAAAAGTTCTACAGATTTAAGTATACTGCCCTGCTAAGCACAAAAGTCATATCTGCACTTCCTATCAAAATTGAGTTATTGCAACGAGGTGGGTCTTCTTTACTAATAATAAAGCTGAAAGTCTCTTTGTCCGGAGGATGTCTGGATGTCTGTAGGATGTCTGTGACGCGCATAGCGCCTAGACCGTTGGGCCGATTTTCATGAAATTTGGCACAAAGTTAGTATGTAGCATGGGGGTGTGCACATCGAAGCGATTTTTCGAAAATTCGATGTGGTTCTTTTTCTATTCCAATTTTAAGAAAAAAAATATCATAAGATGGACGAGTAAATTACGAAATTATCATAACGTGGAACCGTAATATGGGCACAAGCCAATTGGCGAGATACGAAATTATCATAACGTGGAACCGTAAGATGGGTACAAGCCAACTGGCGAGAAAATTCACCATACATTATTTGTAAATATACAGGCAAACCAAAAGACCTTTTGATTTTTCTATTACGGGCAAAGCCGTGCGGGTATCACTAGTTATGTTATATTTTACCAGAATACAATGCTTTGGGGCTCATTTGTAAATGGGAAGTAACGTTTTTAAAAAATCTGAAATAGGAAAATCTAAATCAAGTATATGGTGGCGTAAAACTTTAAAAAGCAGTTCCTCATTTTGAGCTCAGCTGCAGATACAACTTCTATGCTTAAGACGGCAGTGTGTGTATATATATATATATATATATATATATATATATATAATGTAACAACAAAACTTATTTTATCAAAAAATAAATAAAGTTAGAAAACACCAATAGAATTGGTGATGCAGGGAGTGCATAAAGACATTAAATATTATTTACAGCAATAATTATAGTAAAAATTAACTAAACTGCTTGTTCAATGACTCACCAAGTTGGCACCAGTTTTGATAAATTCATTAAGATTTAAAATTTCTGGAAAGGAAACCCTATAAAAAAGAAATAGAAACATACTATTTATAGCACACATATGATGCAGAAATACATGATAAAACTTAATGTTTATAGGGTTGGTTGGGGTAAGTGGGACCCCTTTTGAGAATAGTCTGTTTTTTGAAACCTTACATAAAAGTTTTGAAACAAAAAAAATTTAACTTAGTCTTATTTTATCTTGGACATTATTAACAAACAAATGTCCATCATTATTTTCTAAAATAATGCTTTAAATATTCTTAACGAATATATTTTTTAAAAAATCGGGTGGGCAACCCACTTACCCCATAGTAAAGGGTAAGTAGGTGTAACCCTTTTATTTAAATTTAAATAAAGCTAATCTAAAAAAGGGGTAATCTAATAAAGCTATCTAAAAAAGGGGTAAGGGGATCTTATATGATAAAGTACGTAAATTTTTAGTGTAAATTATTTTTTTTGTAAGTCTTTTAGATCTGTATCAAGGAAAATTTTTAAATGAAAAACAAAACAATTTCTTTTGTGAAATTTATTGAAAGCCTATAGGAACATATTTTACTTTTACATATAAAGGTGTGTTTAATGAAAGTAATACAGTTGATCAAGATCAATTTGAGTAAATTTACCAAAACTATAAGTTGAAAAAGAAATTGGAAACACTAAATGACTAAGCCTATGTAAAGTTGGCTAATGAAGAACCAGTATGGGTTCATCCTCAATAATTATTCCAACATCATCTACACTATGCCAATAAAAAGTGTCACTATTTCTATTCGTTCTTGCAAATTCATCAGTATTTTTTAATTTGTATCATCAACTTCCAACATTAAACCTACTTAAATCTTAATGATTTTCTTTCATGTATGTTTTACAAATACATAATCACCAGCTTTAGCAGTTTTTGTAGCTGAACCATCAATTCCTACTATGTCATCATAGTTGTCTTGTATTTCACCAATACAAATATTTGGTCAGAGCTGCTTTTAATTTTGAAATCCCCATTATTATAAGGGGGCCCACTTACCCCGTACGACAAAAATGTATGGGGCAAATGAGACCCCTCTTCTTAAACACTTATAAATATTACTAGCAAAAATACCCGGCGTTGCCTGGGTCAGTAATAATTGTGAGAAACAATCGCTACTTTCTTTTGTTTTCTGTTTTAACTGAAAGAACTCAAAACACACCGCTTTGACATCATTAAAAATTGAGCTTCATCCTTACCCATAAAAGTAAAACAGCAATAAGTATAAAGGACGAAAGAGTATTCATTTAGAAACGAAAGCGCAAAGTGAAGCATATAAAAATTTGAAGAATTTCCAAAATATATCTAACAAAAACAAAGATCACTAAAAAAAACTGTGAGCTTTATTTACTTAAATAGTACACACAAAAAAAAAAAAAAAAAAAAATGAAAAAAGAAAAAATGCTCTCTATTATGTTTACCTAAGTGTGCAAAAAGTGAGTTTCCAAATGTTTAAATGACTTTAGACCAGCGGTTCCCAAGCTTTTTAGTTGTGCGGCCCACCAGTTTTTTAAACAACACCATTGAGGCCCCCTAAGTACTACATATTACTTGCACATCCGAAACTTACTTCTTCGGGGGGGAGAGGTGCTCATAATTGTCCTTAAGTAAATAATATACCGCATTAGGATTGAAAGTGTGTTAAAAGCAAAACTCTAGAGATGTTAAATCTCCTTCTTCCCTCATGCTTCATCACTGATATGGATATACTTTCAAAGAACAATTTTCAAAATAACTTTTAAGAATGAAAATAACTTGATTGCATTCATTTTGCTAATCCAAACTCAAAAATAAGTCATCAAAGTTAAATCTCCATAGGATTTTTGACGTCGTTTTTTCTCTACGAGGGAGTTGATATCTGGATTGAAAATGGATAGTTTTTAATCTCAAATAATGCGTAACATTCAATGCATTTCTTTCTTATTATTATTTTTTTTTAACTGCAATGAAAAGTCTTCAAATAGGTAGGTTGTCGAAAAGCCCCTCAAGTGTCTCAATTCACTGGTTACTAATCTTGCCAGTTCAACAAAGGAGGAGCATTTTAACTTTTGATGCTTGAATCTAATACTATTTTCTTTAAAGGAGTTTCTGACTCATTAGATTTCATCTTCAATTATAGGGGAATGTTCCCAAGAAATATGAAAAATTTTAATCTTAAAGTTCCGTATTGGCTATAAGCCACGGGGAGCTTTTGAGTAATAGTATATCTAATAAGCGAATTTTTGTAAAAAACGGAAATTAAGACCTCAAGATTTATCTTGGTTCAGATTCTCGACCATTGTCCACGGCCCAGTAACACGCTGTTCGCGGCCCACAAGTGGGCCGCGGCCCATGGGTTGGGAACCACTGCTTTAGACTTATGTTTGCTCTGGAAAAGCCTTGATTCAAAACTTACATTATGATTACTTTTAATGTTGCTGTTGTTAGGCAACGAATTTTCGAAACAATGGGTTTAATCTTTAATCATTTGATGTGGAAATTACATGACATTTACTGTTTTTGATCACGACGTTCTTAAACTAAGTTTTTTAGCAATAAATTATAGCCTAAGTTGTTCCCCGATTATGTAGCTATCTATGGTGAAAAAATGGTTAAAATCCCTCCAGTAGTTTTGAAGTTTACTCCGAACATCCGGACAGAGATTAGTCCTTTATGTATGAAGATGAGAATGCAAATCCTAAGAAAGCAATAAATGTCATGCTTGCTCCAGAGAGGCCTTGATTCAAAATTTACATTATGATTACTTTTAATGTTCCTGTTGTTAGGCAACGAATTTTCGAAACAATGGGTTTAATCTTTAATCATTTGATGTGGAAATTACAGGAAATTTACTGTTTTCGATCACGACGTTCTTAAACTAAGTTTTTTAGCAATAAATTATAACCTAAGTTGTTCCCCGATTATGTAGCTATCTAGGGTGAAAAAATGGTTAAAATCCCTCCAGTAGTTTTGAAGTTCACCCCGGACATCCGGACAGAGATTAGCTCTTTATGTATAAAGATTAAAATTTCAGAATATTTTTTTTTTTTTTTGAATAATTGCTATGACCTAGAAAAAAATTCTACGAATTCCAAATATGTGCAAAACCAATCACTGTGATGAAATTTAAAATGATCTGTGCAAAAAAGTTTGAAAACTTTATCCATATTTTAGTTTTAGGGGGATGACCCACTTACCCCAATCAACACTAATTTAAAAATATAATTTTGTGAAAAAAAGGATACAATGTCAAAAGATTTACCTGTCATTTAACTTGATGCGATGCATTGTATTTGGATCAAAATCAAACCGTTTTAACTGAAGAGTTAATAAGTATGGAAATTTAATAAATTTTAATCCCTTATGGGCATCACATTTTTTATTGCACTGTTCACAAAAATACTGATTTGAGCCTTGAAGTATCTCAGGTGTAACAAATGCCTGTAATGCTTCACCCTGAAAAATATTACAGATATGCAAAATTAATCAATTTGTGTAGACATATAGATTCTTTCAAATTAACAAGCAGCTTAACTAAATATGTTTAAATTTAAACAGATAAGGCAACAATATTTGCAGACAAAATATTTTAAAATCAAAGAAATTAAAACCAATAGGGAAGTTTTGAAGAGAGCAAAACTTCCTAGTCCCAAACACCGAAAAAAAAATTCTAATTTTTCTCTCAACTTGCCTAAATATTCACCTGCTGCAACGATTACTGAAATAAATAAAGTTAAGACTCAAGCAAAAATTTATTTTTTAATCGCAAAAATTCATTATTATATGTTTTTATCTTTTATCAAAAGAATAATTGAATGGTCAGCTGGAACAACATTTAATATTACAAAACCAGTTTCATAGGCGAGTGTTTTTTTCTGAGAGTGTAATTAAATTTGAAAAAGTTGCCAAAAATATGTCACATTCAACATTGATCTACTGAAATAAACATTTTCCTCCAAAAGCTTTAAGATAAACCCAAAGTTTAACGAACTAACAAGCATTATTTAACTGGAAAACCAATTTTGAAAAAAAAAAAAACCACACATCTAACATTGTTCTAGCCAACTGCTCAATTGTACAAAGTACAAAAGAAAAGAACACAAATATACTAATTTTTGTTTTTATAAGTTTTTGGTCAAATTCATTATTCTATTATATCTCTATTGTTACAATAACAACCAACTCAAGGTTTCTATCTTTTTCTAGGCATTATTACTATCATGATCAAACATGGGTTAAGTTTTTGAGTAATAATGAAAAATGAAACAGTTATACAGTGAAACCTCTCTCGGAGAGCAATATAATTACTTTAATACATAATCTAGGCAATTATAACACATAAAAGAGTGTTTGAGGCATTTCTAAAGGGGAAATAGAATTTTATTTATTATTTACATTTTTTGAAGAAAGGATACAATTTGTGACTAAGTTTTTACTCTTCTCCTACAATTGATTTCAAATTTGTTCCTCAGTTAAAAATGTAAATCTCTAGCCAATTTATTTGCCACTGCATCCGAATTTCCGAGGGCAATCTATTTTCCCCAAAATCACTTCAGTTGAAAGTTTAGCTTGCTGACAATTACAAAATGTATTAGTAAATTGATCGTCTAAGGTTGAATTAGTGCCTAAAGGGCACAAAAATTTATTTGTTGTAAAAACTTCAATAGTGCTCACAGCGAACTGACTTGTAAAATTAAATCAATCTCAAATTAATATTAGATTTGATTGAAAAATGCTATTTTTGTTACCCAGAAGACGTTTCTCTCAGTTGACACTGTAATTATCAAAGCACTCTTCTGTTGTTTCATGCTGGAAAAAATTCGAAAACTTACTCTATTAATTCTCTTGCCGATTTTCTATGCTCATATGAATACATTGATCGAGATTCATGAAAATGTTCTTTTGCAGTGCAGTTTACAACCCAGATCACATACACACTGACCAACTAATAAAATAAGCGTGAGTGACATTTTTACTTCGAAATTTCTCCTTGAACTGAAAGGCTGTTGATTAGAAGAGGGATATGAAGAGATTTTCCTGAAAAATTTGATGAACGCATACACCGGGCCGCCGTTCAGAAGTGTTGGGTGGCCGTTGCTAGGGGTGTTTTCAACATTAATTCTATGGGCTAGAAAATCCGTGCCACAAAAAAATGGCCATTAAGAGGGGTGGCCGTTTGAAGAGGTTTCACAGTACAAGTTAAATTAATAATTTTAAGTTGCCCTTGATTTTCCATGGAAATGATCTTGGGTACTTACCACACTTCCATATGATTGACTAGAACCGAAAGGTCGAACAACTAAAGGAACATCAAGAAAAGTATCTTCTCTTGCACTTTCATATCCACACTGGAAAAATACAACAATTTCTTAGTTATAGATGCAAAATTAGGTTTGAGCCTCACTGTACATATATAACAGCACCAATTAATCTAATGACATTTCAAATGAAACATCAATCAACTGAACATAAGTCAATGATGTTGAAAATCCAGCCCAGTTTTGATAAAACCAGTCACAGTGAGGCACCATTTACACGTTTTTTGAAAGGACTGTATGAAAAAAGCATATAATTGAAAAAAGTACAACGGGTATACGTTAAAATATATTTGACACTGCAGGGCCAATTTAAAAAACATATAAAAAGAGAAGCATATAAATGGTGTTTCACTATATATATGTATATATATATACACACACATATATATATTTTTTTTAAGAAATGAAAAATTTAGCAATCAAGCACATAACCATTTAACAATTAGTATTTTCCCAAAAGTAGGCAACTGCCTATAATTTGATAGCTGGAACCAAGTTTTTTTAAATAAATTAGAAAATAACTGGTTATGAAATAGCGTGTATCTAAATTACTTCTAGCTTTCAAAGTAACTGAAATATTGGCAAGATACAAAAGGAACATAATCTCAAGCACTGCATACAATTTACAGGAAATAAAACATTCAATACTGACAGGTTTTTGAAAAATATAGAAAATATAAAATTAAATCAAATTGCATGATATGTTTGAAATGTTGTGAAAATTGTTCCAATTGCCAAAATAAATCACAATTCTGAAAAGTTTATATATATATATATATATATATATATATTAGAGGACCCGACAGACGTTGTTCTGTTCAAACTTTGTAAATTGAAAAGTTAAAAAATTTCAATAAACTATCAAGCATTTGAACCGTTTTGTTGAAAAAAAATATGTAAAAAGAAAATGTTTTAAGCTGCTTCGTGTCAAAATGCGTATATTTATTACAACTTGATTTATCTTATGCTCACTGAGCAGTTGTTTTATTAACTATTTTTTCTTCCGTACTTGATGGTTTGTTCCTTCAGTCTTAATCAAAGGATAAAAAGCGCCCTCAGATATTAAGTTTAAAAAACTAACTACCCATCTAAAACGAACGGGAAATCCCACTGCAACATCCCCCATATGAGGCAGTGAGAAGCAAAGGGATGCAAGTGGACTATTTTAAGTTTCGAGTAAAACGCGTTTAAAGATCAGATCCTAGGTAGGCTTTCATCGAAATTGTTTTATAAATCATGCTGTACAGCAGCACCTACCAGGACTACTATTACAATCTCTTGCCCCAAGAGATTGTAATTTAAACCCAGAGGTGAACCTCTCCTCTGAAGAGGGGAGGTTCACCTACCATTTGTACTGGTTACCTCCAAATTTTTAATTTTGCCACTTGCATCCCTTTGCTTCTCACTACCTCATATGAAAAAGAATAAAATAATCGAAAGGATATCGTTTTAAAAAATGATAAAGGTAAAAACTGGTCTCTTAATAAGCGAAAATCACTCCTCCCCCCCACACACACACACATCACGATGTAAAATAAACATTCTTCAACTAAAATGACTAAACACTCTTTAAAACCGTAAAACAATTTTTTGCAATTTGAAATATTTCGCCAAATAAACAAAAAATACAATAAATTACATTAATCGTAGCTTTAAAATGTAAACAAATGATCACGCAACTCTATTGTTTCTAGCAAAAGTCGCCAAGCCACCACGTTACTGTTATCTAGCCGATCAGTGAGCGAAGCCAACTCCGACCGATGAGCAGTTCGATCTTTTGAACAAAAACTTTTTAAACTTCATATATTGCCTAATTTGTTCTTCCCACCAAAGATAAAGAGATCTTCCACTGCACTGATCTTTTGTGTACAGAACTACCCTAATGTAATTTATCTGGACGAAAATAAAATTTGTGTTTCGTCTTTTAATTCCATCATCTCTTCCTTTATTAATGTACTGATTAGTTAGATAATCCTTAAAGTATTCTTGACATTGGTGCCAAAACTCTGATGGATTTGAGATTTGAGCCGAGAAACAAATGTTGCTAGATACGGTACTTACGGTACCTAAAATCTTTGCTTTCAAGAAATGAAGGCTTCACTCCTCTCCTTACGTTTTATCTATTCTCAATTGACATATCACAGTAGGAAATTTCATTACAAAAAGCAGAGCTGGCTTTCTTATTGTCTTTTGGCAACAGGTAAAATATTTATTTCAGTTCTCGCTCAACAATAGGACAAAATAAATATTAATCATTTGGGAGATATAAGCATCCAATGTTTAAATTAATTAATTAAATAACAAAAACGTTTCTGATTCAATCCATCGCGCTTCAAAACCATGCTTGCCACAACTTAATTACACGCAAAAACATTTGATCAAAATCGGTCCAGCCGTTTAAAAGCCTTATGATGACAAGCGTCCGCACAGAAGATTTATATATATATATATATATATATTATTATTAAAAGAAAAGTAATTTACAACAAAGCACTATTCATTTAAAGTTGATTTCTAATATATAATAGTTCACTTCAGAATTTATTTATTTTTTTCTGGACAGTAAAAAAGCAACAAGGAAGCAACAAGGTTTGGAAAATTAAGAAATGCTTTTTTCAATAAGTCACTACCATATATATATATATATATATATATATATATATATATATATATATATACAATTAACATTACAAGAACAAAACAAATGTGAAAATATCAATTTTAAAATGAAATTCCATTTATTACCTCAAGGCATTTCACATAATCCTTCAACTTCCCTTCATACAATGTACTTATGAGATCAGATTGCTCTGTATTTTTAAATTTTTGTTCCAATGCATCAAACATAACCCTGCAGAGCTCTTGCACATCATGTTGTTGCCATGCTATAAATTAAAAAAATAATGAACCTAATGCATTAAATACATAATAAGTAAATCAAGCAACACAAGGGGTTCCCAATTTTTTATGCTCTATGCCCCCCCCCCCTTGAACACTGATGGGAGGTCAGGCCTCTCCCTTTCCCCACGATTTATGTGGTTAAAAGCAGTACAACAAGCAGTACAGTTGGAAATTAAATTGCATTAGGATAGATAGAGCTAGTTATTTAAAAAAAAAATCTAAATAATTTCCCACACAAAATGTATTGCTACACATAACTTAATTTGGAACATTTTTCTATTAGAATATATAAAATCCGAGAAATAAATAAATACAAATTTTTTTGAAGTAATATAGGATTCATATTCGGCTAGCAAGCGCATCATGAATATTAAATTCGTAATGTTCATTAAATTCTTAATATTCATATATGACCATGAGTTAAATTATTGCTTGTTATACTTTTTATTTTATTTTTTATATACTAACACTTTCTCTGAAATTCTTCATCACCCTAGGGCCATAATGGTAGAGGCCTTCTCGTGGTGAGACTAGAATAACCTTAAATCTCCACCTTCCACCTGCTATGAATGTTTAACTAAATCTGTACCTAGTTTGTGACTTGCAGGTTATGGGGTAATCAGGCAGGCAATGGGGGCCATTGGACCAAGGTCTATACTTGAATCAATGGCATTTAAAGTTGTAAATGGATTGATTTGTTTAATGAGGGAACAGGGGTGTTCATGCGCCCCCCATCATGAGAATAAATCCGTAAAGCCTTCTATTATAGACAGTGTGTTCACTCCATTGATTATCACCCTAAGAGGAAAGAGATTGAGAACTCTAGCCCTTTCAGGCGTGGTGTCCAGTATACTGGATATACTTTAAACAGCTGCTAATCATTTAGTAATTGAATAAATTACGCAATTTTTTCATAGTTAACACTTTATAGTCTGCTTATTATTATCTATGCAAAAAATTTTCATTTTGGGATTGACAACATTAAGAAATAGGGATAGGGAGAGAATGGGACTGGCTTATTTTCCCAACCACGGATTCTCGTCGCAAAAGCAAGTTTTTTTTTCTGTTTTTTTAAAAATACATAATTTTTTATTAATCATTTCAAATGCTTATAATATGTTTTGTTATTGTTCAGAGAATATTTTACAAAGAAGTTTGTTTGATGTTTTATCCTTTTATTAGATGAAATATGTATTTCAATAACATATGTCTGGATTATTGGGCGTGTCATAACTCTTTTAATTTCTCACCTATAAACTTGAAATTTTGTCTATAAGATATTGTTTACCATAGTACACTGTCCACCAAATAAAAACACTTTTGGTTAAGTATTTCAAAATTCCATCTGAAATGGCTAGGTTAAGAAGGCATGCATTACATGATCTATTTGTAACAAAATGTTTTACTCAAAAAAAAAAATTACACTGCAAAGTTCATGAATTCATAGTTCTTAAAATTTGTTCATTTCAAAGAATACTCTGGAAACTGAAAACCACTCCAAGGCAAGAAAAAAAAAGTAAGAAATGCACAAGGTATGCATGACTAAGAGCAAATTTCTTTTTAAAGCATATGCTTTAAGTATTTTTTAAACATTAACTGCACAACAAAAATCAGTTTAATAACTTCACTGATATGCATTGAAGAAAGGTAATTTGTAAGTTCAAACACCTGTGAGTACTGAGTCATTCTCGTAAAAATTTGTGTATCAGTAAGATGTTTCTCTTTACGTTACTTTCCAACTAAATCATTACTTTCATTTTTAGAAATTAATTTACCAGATGAAAAAAAATAAACTGTATCATAAAACAGCTGCTTTAAATTGAGTTGAAGATGAAAAATCTACTGCCAGTGCCCAGACAAAATGTGACTGTGGTTATGCAAGTACAACTAAATGGTCATAAAACATATTCTATTGAAAGATTTGGATTACTTTAATAATATGCATTTTGCCTTTTAATTTTTTTTTTTTTTATAAATATTTTCCTTTTCTTTACATACCTTCACTGCTATCCCATCCAAAGCTTGTGGTTAGCTCTGTAGTTCCAACAGCAGGTTTTTTACTAGTCTACAACACAATAGAAAGAAATTTAAATATTCTTTCTTCAATGTTAAACTGAACATAAATCTTCAAAATGTAAAGATTTTACATACACTGTACATTCAAAATAACTGTGTGCAATAGTTAAATTTACACAAACGCGTAAAATGCTTCATAAAAACAAGAAAACATTTTAAATTTATATACCTGAAGTTGAAGAAAAAGCTTTTGAAGTTGAAAAGGTATACTTTTTGAACCTTCATCTTCACTGCCATCAAATTCCCATCTAAAAACAAAATTGTTTTTATTTTGATAGACATTTCCATAATTAATTCAAAAAATGATTTTTTCCTCTACAAACTTATGCTTATTATTCACATTTACACTACTGATCTTTAAAACTAGTAAACTATGAAAGTAACAAGCAACAAATATTAAGTGGCTAATGTCATCTGTATAAAACTACAGTTTGACAAACCTATTTTACATTAAAATATTGCATCACAAACTGGTTCTAATGTGAAACTGTTCTTCTAACTAAACAGGAGAAACACTACCACATGGCAGGTTATGCATGCATAAAAATGCAGACAACAAGGATTATACAGGGTATCTGCTACATTTCAAGTTTTGAAATCCATGACTTTCCCTGACTTTCCGTGACTTCTGAACGTAACTTTCCATGTCTCACGGAATGCAATTATTCCAGAAAAAACATTAATTTTTCAAATGTGTTTTGTGAAAATAAAATTGCAACCATCTGATCTATGCTTTGGACATATGTTTATAAAAATTCAAATTAAAGTAAAATGTAACTAGCTCAGCTACCATTATAACTAAAAATCAATTTATGCATTTTTCAACTTGATTATTTTGCTACCAATTATATACATTTATCAATCTAAAATTTCTGGAAATATTTTGTAGATTCAATAAATCATACAAAATTTTTATGAAAGGTAAGAATTTACATGAAAACAAATTTATTATTTTTTCTCAGAAAAAAAGTAATACACAAGAATTTTTCAATCTAAAAATACTGAAAAAAAGTTTTAGTTCCAAAATGATTTTTCAAGAGAAGCTTTAAACATACAGCAATAATGATATAAAACTACTGGTGAACAGCAAAACATTTAAGCTTGCTTTTTTTTCTCTTGCATTTTTTAAAATAAATATTTTATTTATAAACAAATAATGAATCTAAAACTTTTTTTAAAGCTAGTAGTTTTCTAAAAAAAATCTGTGACTAGCAATAATTTATTAAATACTAAAATTATGTTCACAATAAATAAAATAAACAAATAATCAGAAAAAAAATATATATTAAATAACTTACCAGGTATTACTGCCAAAGTTTTAGGACAGGCTACAATATTGAAGAAATTCCCGACTGAAAATTCCCTGATTTCTGTATTTTATCATTGTCCTAAGCGCCCTTAATTAATTCTTTAGACCAATTTCATATTTTTAAAATGGTCATTAACTTAAGACACTGCTGAAAATTGATAATTTTTATGAGTCTCTTAAATCAACTCAGAAGCAAATGACTTAAAATTTTTCAGTTGAATGAGAGCGATAAAATTAGAAATAAACAACTCCCTAACTAAACTACACAATTAGACAAATAAGGAGTTTAAAAATAATACTAAACACAAAACTATAAACGTCCAAAAGCGGAATAACAGAGTTAAGTAAATACGAGCGAGTATTGTAGAAGCAAATGCAATCGGATTTCGAAATGCGTGAAAAATCGGGGCTGACAGGTAAAAGCGCAAGAAACGGCTAAGATGCTTAAATTTTGCACCTAAATTGTAGAATTTAATAAATATTCTTGAACCAAAATCCATGACCAGATGTCAGTTTCCATGACTTTTGAGCATTTTTTGCTGAAAATCATGACTTTCCATGACTATTTTCGATCATAGTCAAAATCCATGACATTCCATGACTTTTCATATGCGCGGACACCCTGATTATAGTTTTTTCAGGCCTTAGAAAAAAGAGGAAACTTGTAATATCTCAACCATCATCAGGTATGCCAACCTTGGAGAAACACTTTGAGGAGCATCTGTGGTGATTTTAAGAAGCAATTTAAAATTTTGAGGAGCAGTATTTTGTAGAAAAATTAATAAAAATACCTTTTATCTAAAATTGTTTTAAAGCTTTAATAAATCATTTTAAGCATGAGTATAAAAATAATTGTTTTTAAATGAATAAAACAGCTTTAAACACTTTCAATCTTTGAGTAGAAGCATCTTTAATTTCTCATATTTACATGTTTGTTATTTTAAAATAGCAAAATTTAAGTTTGAAAACTTTCGGCCGGGAAATGTGTAGCAAAAGAACTTCTTTGAGGAGCCACAGAGTTTCTCCTTTTTTGTGGAGCAGTTGGCAAGGGATGCATTAGGGATGCATCGATCAATCGCTCCTAACTGGTAATATGCAATGATTCAATCGCTCCTAACTGGTAATATGCAACGATTCAATCGCTCCTAATTGGTAACCTGCCGCTTTGCCAAAAATCATTACCCGCCACCAATTTTTTCTTTTCTTTTAACTAAAACTACTTTAAGTATGCTCAGAACTAGAGACTATGCTGAATGAGTTCAGAAACAAAAAATGTCTTTCTAAAACAAAAGGTAACATTGTCATTATAAATTACAAATAATAATAATTAAATATAGAATTTTAAAATTGTTCATTTTTTTAAATATTTGCAGAATGAATCCATTTTTTTTTTTTTTCTTTTTTCTTTTTAAGTAGGAGGTTATAAGATGGTTACTTATATGCAGGTCTGTCTCTTTCAAAACATGTGAGGGAACACTCAGATTCAAACTTTTTTCTTTGCTATTAAGGTAATGTATATGCAAACAATTAGAACATACATTTTATAATTTTTCCTTAAAATGACTACCTTTATCATTCAATAAAAGTTTAACTATTGTAAAACATGCTTGATTTTTTTGTAATTTTATGAACACTTGAAGCAATGTTAATCTTTTTAATTTATTCTTTTTCTATTTTATATTGATCTGCACATCTCATATACAATTGATATCTGCATACACCACAGCCTCAATACTTTTCTCTACACCTACCTTCAGCATCGTGTGAGGATTGCCTTATAATTTTCGTAAAAGGAAAAGGTACATATATTAAAGAGCTACTAATAGTTTAAAAAAATTCTATGCTTAAATAAAAACATCTATAGACAATGATCTGCTAAATAAATATTTGACCTTTCCTGTCTAGTTAACAACAGTACATAAAATAAGGCATTTGGTTTACAGAAATGAAGAAAAATTTTTAACTTCAATTTTGAAAAATTATGAAAATGGATAAAAATAAATCTGTTAACAAAAATAAACTAATACTTATTCTGGAAAGTCAAAAATTAACTTAAAAGAAAAAGTCGGTGAAAAAATTGAGAAAAACAGCAGAACCAAATTACCACACAACGTTAAATTTTGCTGTTCACTACAAATTTTTTACATCAGTTACTACTTAGACACTTGAAATTTAAAAGTTGATGTACATTTTATTGTCAATATGAGATGGATGGGTCCATATGCGCCATAAAGAATATTGTACGGAATTTAAAGCGAACTCAGACCAACTTCACAGTACTGAACTTATGTATCTGATTTAAGAACTTGGTTCATTTGCCTGACAAATGTATCTTCGTGGGAAATACAATGGCATTTGTACCACCAGCTCTTGATATTACAATTACAGCTCCAGCTTGGTTAAAGAGGACATGATTGCAAAAGTGATATCACAGCACATGAGAAGGCAAGGGTAAAACAGAATATGATTATAAGGATAATCAGATCAATCTTAGAATTGTTTTATACTAATTTTGATTCAGGATAGAGTACCATGAACAAATTAGAGATGTAAAACTAGATTATCTAAATCGAAGTCAAGAGTGCATCATCTGGAGTGGGCCAAGAAAATTTGTAAGAATTCCTTTTTGCCGATTTTTAATGTCTTCTTTAGAAAACTAGAATTTTAGAAAAATTTCCTTGAAGCATATTTTTAAATCAGAAAAACATTTAATATTTTGCTAAGTTTGCAAGATTGTTTTTTTCTTTTAAGATTAAAATTAATAAGATCTTTCATATAAACATTATTTATTGAAAATAAAACTCATAAAAAGCCACAAAACGTATACTGATGCTTTTTGTTCAATAAAGTAATGCACAGTAATAAAAAATGCGGATTAATTAAAAAAACCATTAAAAAATAATAAATAATCATGATAAACTTATAAACTTCATTTGGCAGTAAAGTTTTGTTGGACTTTTTGGAAAGATGGGCCAAAACAATTGTTTTTTTAATATATGCAGCATAAATTTTTTAATTGACACACAATGAATTTTTTGTTTAATATCAATTACAAACATAAAAAAATTACTGCAAAACTAAATTTTATATTCTTACGTACCAAATCACAATAAATATTCCTTAATCAATAGAATTAGATATTTTAACAATAATCATTAACCTATGAGAAATATTTAAAAAAATTTATTCATACAAAATTGATAAGAACATTTTTAAAAACAGAATCATATTTATCAGCATATTAACAAAATCCACTGTTAAGTATACAAGCATGTAACAAAAAAAGGTATTTACGAAGAAAATTGATTCAAAATTACAATATTAAGAAATGTTTACCTATATAATGCATTCCTAAATTCAGGTGTCATGAAGAGAGTTTGTAAAAGACTATTTAAATAGCATGTCATTGCTTGATTAACTAATCCTACAAAACCTGGAAAAAAATGCTTGTTAACTTTAAAAAAACAAATCCAAGAACAAGCTAAAGTCATCCTTTCTTTTTATTTTTCAGTATATATATAGGGTAGCAGCAACAGTAACAGACATGTGTAAGACATTGCTCTCAGGTTAACTCAATTTTCTGAACCTTATAATGTATTTAGAGTTTTAAAACTATGTTTCTCTCATGCAACTACATCTCATCTAACGTTTGGCTGTTTCTAGATCCTCTAAATTAGTTAATTCTATTTTTACTTTCTCCATTTCGAAAAAAGGTCCAACCCCCAACAGACACCGACAATTCTGATGATACCCAGTAACAGATAGGATAAGGAAAGGACGAGTGGACAGAATTCCCCTTTTCTCTTCAAAATGTGCAAAAACTCTTTTCCTTTTTAGACCTATAACCTTATTGAATTCAAATAAACATGAAACACTGGCAGACCTTGTGGTGGCAGTTCATAAACTTCCACTAGTGCCTTGTAAATACCAACCGGCTCATAAATTCACTCTGATAACACTAGATGGTTTGCACCGTATTCATGGGTAGCAGCAACATCAGTTTTACCCGCCTAAAATTCTTATTATTTAAATCCAAACTTACGACTGCCTGTTACTGGACCGTTGTCTGTTACTGGTGTCGTTACCCAATATATTGGAATTATTTTTTTATGATTTAAAGAAATATTTAATATAACATATAATACACCCTAAACTAAAAAGTTTAAATGATGATTACTGATGCATTTTGATAAAAATAAGACAGAACTGGCAAAACAGCAATATAGTAGCACAAAAAAACAGCCTCAAAATCCAAAGCAATGCTTCTGAAATTTTTAGCTTCAAAAAATAAGGATAAGACAGAAAAACAGGATAAGGATTTTTTTTTAAAAAAAAAGAGAGAGAGAAAAAAACTTACAAGTGGTTGAATAGCAAGAGATCATATTTCACCCTTTATGAGAAAAGTAAAATATGGTCTTTTTTTTCAGAACTACTATTTGACGGTTATTTTAATTGCATTTATATGTTATGCACTTAACAATTACAGTAAACCCTCGTTTTACGCGGGGGGGGGGGGTATGGGGTTTCGATTATACGTTGTTTAAGTATTGACACCTTTATTTTATTCTACGCGGAGGAGATTCCGTTTTACATGGATGCGGAAATGCAAACAGATAAAATTTTCCACTCTTTCAAAATCCAAACTTCTTAAGATTGGAGATTATGCAGAATCAGCTGCATTTTGGTGTGCTAATAATCGAGCTTGGGCCACTGGAGACATTTTATGTGATTGGTTCCAGAGCTCTTTCCAGAAGTCACGTTATTAAACTCACAAAGTTCAGAACTCACTGGAAAAAGAGCTTTTACCAAAACCAACAAGTAGACCAACGTTGGTGACATACAACCAAAAATGTTCACATTGAAAATTTTGAGCCATTCCATGATAATAGAAATGAGCTTTCTGATTTGTTAGTGAAGGAAGATTCTATCATGGAAATGATGCAAGTGATCATGGATGCTTTAATGCTCTGCAAAGAACTACAGAGAAAAATTCCTAATAACTGCCAAAAGTGCATCATAGTCAGCTCCTCTCTATAAACAAGACACGAAATTAATTTATATTTTCTTTATGCATGTTGAGCATAAAAGTCGATATGAGTACACATTAAACTTATTATACAATTAGTCATCACTAGAATGAAGTATTTTGCTATCTACGGAACCAAACCCTTATTTTAACACTAGTATTAGGTTTCAATTCACACGGCTTTTCCATGGAACGTAATTCCCGCGTAAAACAAGGGTCTACTGTATATAAATTTATTCAAAAAGCAATTTTTAAAATTCAATTAGATTTTTATTTAAAAAATATTGGCAAAATTTTATAATTTACAACAAACATCGCACAATTATTAAAACAAGTATTTGTGTTGTGTGTGAAATTTTTTTTCCTCCTTTAATGTATCCATTAAAGCAAAACAACAAAAAAAAATTTTTTTTTTTCTTTTTTCCCCAAGACATATATACAAATATATATTCTATGCACACAATATTTACAGAGATACAGCTAAAGTATTTTTCAAGGCGTGAATTATACTCTACATTTCTTATAGAGGTGAAATTTTTAATATAACATATACAGAAGCAGCAAAGCCCACAATACTGACAGATTCTATATTAAGATTTAAAAAACTAACTTCCTAGGGATGAAATGGAAGATGGTAAAGAAAGAAGAGACCTACAGTTTAAAATAATTAAAATGAAACCAAAAATGCTAAAGTTTTTAATGATTGAAGAATTTTTGAAAATGAAATTATGCTTAAGGGTTCATTATCTGGTTGGTCTACTCTACACTTGCAGGAATGTTTTTGAGGAGTTTGCAGTAAGTGTACAACCCATATACAGAATAAAAATTTAGAAGTGCCAAATCTGGTAGACATTCTGTAATGCACAATGATGTATTTTGAAATCACCCCTCAAACAAATTTGTGCACTTTAATAAAAATATATGTAGAATGTTTTTAAAAGAAGAAACACTTAAAACAAAGTTCTAAAAATTTGCTTATAAGACAAGAAATGTTCATCCACACATATGTTTGAAATATCTTCATTCTGATGCATGGTTTTTTTCTGCTAGCTGAAGGATAAAAGATACATTATGCAAAAAAAAATAAATAAATAAATAAATAAATAAAATAAAATAATAAAAAAAAATTAATTTGAATTTTGACATCTTGAATTCAAATTATGTTTTTCACAATCACGTTTCCTTTTGTGCGTATGCAGGCATGTGTGTGAGTGTGTTTGTGTCTGCATGCAGGCGTGTGTGTGGGTATGTGTGTGAGTGTGTGTGTGTGTAGGTATGTGTTTGTGTCTGTGTGCAGGTGTGTGTGTAGGTATGTGTTTGTGTCTGTGTGCAGGTGTGTGTGTAGGCGTGTTTGTCTGTGGGCAGACGTGTGTGTGTATATGTGTGTGTGGGGGGGTATGTGAGTGTAGGCATGCGTGTGTGTATGTATGCGTGTAGGATATGGATGCAACCTGGAGACGGTTTTCGCTAGAGGAGCAGCACCGTGAGGCCGGTCGATGGTGGTGCTGACAGAGGGAGGCGGGAGAAATAAAATCATAGCACGCCAAAAAAAGTCAAGTGAGAACAATAAGCAATTGTGATTGCTCAAAAAAAAAACAATATTCTATAGTGCATCACCAGTATATTAGCAAATAGTTAAAAGTAGTCAAAATCAGGCAAAATGACCACATGATAGTTTTTTAAAATAAGAAATTTTAAAAAAATAAGCAATAACACACTCATACATAAAACATCAATTAAAAAATTCTAACCTGTATCTTGTCTTGTAAGGGCATTACTATAACTGTAAGAATATTCAGTACTTCCTGAAGTATATGGAGGTGGGGCTGGTGGAGGAACATAGGTACATGAACTATCTCCTCTATCAAGAGTTAATTTTCCTTTAATGCTTTCCATGTTGGATGCAAAACCCTCTGAGTCAAACGTAATTCCACTCAGAGAGTCCGAAACCTGAAATTAAAAATCCATATATATAATTACATGTGTGTGTGTGTATGTAAGCAACTCATTATAATTCAAACTCAAAGAAAAACAAAAAAAGGTTGAGTAGAAATAAAGGAAATTTTGCGGTTATAATCAAAAAAGTGAAAAACAATAAAATGCAATAATATATAACTCTAGCAAACAACAAAAAAAAGATAAATGACTTTTTTTTAATATGGGGTTTGTTTGTTTTTTACTACCAGCACATCTTTTTCAATTTTTATTTGCATTACAAGCACATGAAAAAGTAAACAAAAAAATTAATGAATAAAAGTGTTATTAATAAACTTAGTAGCATAAATTTTGCAACAGTTTCACTTTAAGTCTCTCTCTTCCAATGGTTTTGTGCATCAAAACAGTATTTTATGTTGAAAACACAGCCCTTTTTTTCTTAATGCAGATAAAATTAATATGCAAAAAAAAAGGGAATTTAAAGAAATTGGTTGAAACTTGAATATGTGTATGTCTTTTTTTTTTTCCACGAGCAGGTCAGACGAAGCATTTTAAATATTTCTATAGAATGAAGACGGAGCTTCTTGTATAATGCTGAAACCTGCCCAAGCAATTTCATTGCAGTTCGGACCCAATTGCATAGCATAAAGACATAGCTATTAAATCTTGTTAAGTAACAAAAAACACAAGCTTAAGATTAATATTCATCTTAATTTTTAAAGTTATTGAAAAAAAAACCTGGAACATCTGATAACAAAAAAATAAGTAGAACAATTGATGTATTTAAAATCTAAAACAATTACATTCTTTCATATTTTTTACACTTAAGTTAAATAAAAAACAAATAAATTCTCCAAAACTTACTTCTATTCTCTTAGGAGGCGTGGAATTCTTGTCACCAATTATTAAGTTATTTCTTTCATGCTCCCCACAGTCAAATCCCATTTCTTCAAGAGTTTGATCACCATGTTCATGCACATGAATCTGAAATTAAATATAATACTTTCAAAATCAGCAAAAGTAATTTAAAAAACAATTAATAAGCAATTTCAGTTTCATTAAAACTCTGATTTAGCAGTTCTTACTTAAGAATAACTGAAACTAAAACAAGTACATAATGTTAAATGTGTAATTGTTTGAACTTTTAGTGGAATACAAAAATATTGTGTATACAGCAGAACCTTGATCTCATTTTTTACAAGCCTGGCCTGGAAAAGGGGTAATAAACAGTTAAGCATTAAATAAGGGTCACTCAAATAGCCATTAAATGCTTTGATATAATTTTATGCGAAGTATATTCAAAGAGTTTAAAGTACAGCAACCAATTTATTGTTATGCATTAAAATTAATTTTAGATACCCCAATAATTGTAGTAGGTATACACTTGAACCTTGATTAATCAAGGTTTCTGTTAACTGAATTGATAATTTTACAAAGAAAGGTAACCGACTTTTTCAAAGAATAATGTGAATTTCATAAAATGATGAATTTTTAATATGAAAATTAAAATATTCTCTGGAAAATTTGTGTTTTTTTTAAAGCATCATTTAATATTTAACGGCACTGTAAAAAAAATGCAACTGACTACTTCAAGTTATTTTCCTGTTTCAGTTTTTTAACTATATAAACATTACTTTTTCTACGCTCATTTTCATCTTTTAAAAATATTCTATTGTATTTTTAATTAATCTATTTTAAAAATTTGAGATCCTGACAAGTTTTTCCACAAAATTTCTATTAACCAAGATTTCTGACATCCGAGGCACAAGTGGTCCCAATTGGCTCCAATAATACTTCTACCGCACTTCCAGATTTAGTTGAGTTTTAAAACTTCTGTAATTTCTAACAAACATTTTTCTTTGATCTCAAAAAAAAAACTCTCAATCACCGAGAGGTTTTTATAAGAATGGATTTTCACTCATTATGACAGCAACAAAAGTTAATAGTAATATGGCAATCAAAATAAAAATAATTCATCAGTTTTAAATTACGTTCCTACAGCAACCAATAAATTGTGGTATTTCAGTAGTAAGCAATTTTTATTTAAGGAAATAAATTATACCAATGAATCACACACACACAAACACAAGGATGCTTAAATTATGCAGAACCAATGAAGTGAGCTGTAAGCTTATACTTAAGTACACACTTCTTGTCTCTGTCACGATGGAGACTGCTAATTTCTTTTCTTACTGGAGTGTAAGGTTACAACTTCTTTTTTATTATGAAATCTGCTAATTTATGATTATTATTTAGACTGACTAACATATTTTTAAAATAAAATTATTTCTTTTATGGCTTGAAAATATTATTATATATATATATATATTTTTTTACAAAAAAAACCCTTTCAGGAAGCAATTAGATTTAGGTCCAGACAAAATTATTCTTGTTTAAAGATAGATTAGGATTTTTCAGTTGAAAAAAAAACATAATTAATATTTCAAAATGACTTCCTGTCTTGTAACACCAGAATGCTAAACCAGCGGTTCACACACCCAAATGAGTGTGGTTCTACTTTTCAAAGTATCCAATCTTTCTAGAGTGGTAGCAAAATATGCATTTCTTATTTCAACTTCCACATCTTTACTGTCCCTACATGACTACTCCACAATATTAAGAACTGCTATTATGAAAATTGCATCACAATGAACTTCAATGGCTCAACTTCATTATGGCTCAACAAATTGAGCTGTCTAACAGATTATTCCTTTGACATTAATATTGAGAGATTCCACATTTCATAAGGCCTAAATTATCCCTTTGGTTAAAATATAAAATGTAATGCATGAGGGGGAAATGGGGAAAAATAGTTGGCAAATATTCGGATAAATACATTAAAAGTAGGAATGCAGTGGATAATGAAAATATAATATGCGAGAAGAAACAACAATGACAATACTGAATAACGATTAGAACCAATATGAAAATACATAAAATTGGGCTAGGGGATTCAACTGTATTTCAGTTCAATTAAAATACAAATTTCAAGAAATTATGAAATGTAACAACATACAGTGGCTTTGTCCGATTTCCTTTGCAGTATTAGTTCAAATGTATCAGGATGATAACCAAACTTCTTGCTGACTTCTTGTACCAGCTGAGCACCAGTAGTTGAAGCGGGTAAATTTATTGCTGATTTTCCTCCATCATCCCACTAGAAAAAAGAAGCCAATTCAATTATTTTTAATAACTAGTAGGTTTAAAATGTTTTTAATGGAAATGTTAAACAGGGTGAAATTAATATAATTAAAACAATAGACATTCTTGCAATTATCAAAGCCTTGACTCATGACAAGGGCTGCCAGAGTCAAAAAGGCATCGAACTCTATCAATCAAAAATGCTCCAAAAAGGGGAAAATCTCATACAAAAATAAATAAATAAATAAAATATAACTTTTCATTCTAGCTAATGGTGGCAGTAAAATTATACTGTTCATTGAATCAAGCAATCCGTCTTGCTGCCCATCTAACAGGAAAAATTATTGCTTCCTGTTGTGTCTAAACATAGTACTCAAAAGTGTAATATTTTACACTGAAAACATGTTATGCTAATTAATGCACACATTAGTATTTTTCTTCCTAATGTGGAGCCATGAATGCTGTTTCGGTATGTCTATGGTACACTAGGTTAAGCATGTGAGGGGCAAGAAATTTGCTATTCCCCATTTTGGTTCTTGCGGGTGAATATGTTGCACTATAATTTGTACAATATGTCTTTTTGAGACTTTAAAATATTGATAGTGGTAGTTTGACTGCTTCAGGATATCATACATAAAAGGTTTATCATACATAAAAGTATGATATAATGTATGATGTTATCATACATTATATCATACATAAAATATGGTAAGCATATTTGAATGTAATTTACTTGTGGTTAAATTAGGTTATGTTTTGGTTCCAAAAAGTAACGACTTGACCATATTTACTTGATCTCCTCCCCCTCCCCCACTCTTTTTCTTTAACTATTTGTGTAATAAATTGAAAAAAAAAAGAGCTTTCTACAAATTTTTTGTTTTTTTAAGAGAGTAAATTCAATGCCTTTTTAAGAAATCTGTATTATAGAATTATTGGTTTCACCAGAAAAGATTTCGGTTTCAGATTTTAAAGTGGAATTTCCTCTACATTATTATACTTCAATTTAGAAATAATTAGTGCCATTCTGTCATGTTTTAACACGCGTAGCATTTTGATTAAGTATTCATCAATTAGATATTAGAGAGAGAAATATTTAGAACAATGTTAAATATGTTTTTGAGATTTAAATATTTTCTTTTTCCAAAATGCATTAGCATATTAGAGAAGCTACTGAACTCTAATAACTTTGAGATGTGAAGTAAAAACATACACTGTATTCCAAAATTAAATATATACACATTGTCTAATTAATAAATTAAATGCCAAACGTATTTTTTCCCACATTATATTTGTCTACAAAACCTCACTCCAGGTGTTAACTATATTTTCCCCGAACGCCATACATAAAGGCGCTCAAAAGACATGTGCACGTCAACGATGATCAGGCATGGCATGGGTCAGCACATGACATTATTTCGAATATTAGAAAAAGAAAAAGGGATTTTTAAAATACATTTTTTAGGCTACAAAAACACAACAGGGCAATTACACACACACAAGTCAATGTTACCTTTATATTCATTTATGTCATGGTTGTATACTTTCAGATATCATAAAACTATATTTTTAAGATTTGCAAATTAATTAATAAGGTTTTGACTGATTTAAAACTTATAGTCAATTCAGTTATGGAGTTAACTTGCTGCTCCTTGGCATCAGAAAATCAGATTTTCACCTGTTCTCACATAAAGTAACTAATCAACTACTCAACTAGTAAACTGGTTTTGCCACACATTCTAAGCTTTTTAAATCAACTTCAATTTAGGAGAATATCTGAACTGGTGAGCTGCTACTTAGGCCATTTACAAGGGAATTGATTATTTTAAAAAGGGCGTAAGTCCTGCTGGAATCCATTGGACTTACACCCTTTTTGAAATAATCCATTCAAGTGGCTTGTAATGTGTTAGTTTAATGTTCAATATTTTTCATAAATTGTACACTTAATTTTAATTATGTCTTTTATTGCAACAAAAATACCATTAATGGTCTTCATAAAAATGTATACTTTATTTAACTGATTTAAAAACTTGCATTAGTTTTTTCAGTAAGGTACCGCCCTATAGCAAGGGTCTGTGCTTAGAACAGGGTTTCTCTACGGGGGGCCACAAGGTTCTCTTGGGGCCCATGGGAAAAGTTTAAGGGTCACAGAAAAACATTTAAAAATAGGGGATCCATTCGAGTATTGTGAACGGGAAAACAGTTGAATTATGTGAAACTGCTTAAAATCTTTCACATGATGGTAAAATATTCCTTTGATTTTGAACAAATCTATAACAGTGCAGAGGTTTTGAATATATGTATATATATATATATATATATGTGTATATATATATATATATACATACATACACAGGGGCGGACTGGCTGACTTTGGCCCAGTCGGCAAAGGAGTATTTTGGCCTACCTCTGTGAATTAAAAAAGTGAAATTAAACAGTGTTGAATCTCGATTCTTCCGAGGTCAAGCAAAGACATTAAACTACTGCTAGTTCATATTTTCCTTCAAGTTTTTAAATCACGTTTTAAAGTTCTAAAAAGGAAAATTGTAAAACGCAAAATAAAGCTAACACTGGCACATTTTTTATGTGCCTTGAAAGAAGAATACTAATGGTTACAAGTCTTAAAAGACACAACTTTAGACTTCTATACTGACAACATGACAACATAGGAAAAACAAAAGGAAAGGTAGGAAACAGGTAAACTCCCCTGGAAATGTTTCGAAATTGGTTGATCTATATAGGAAGAAAAGAATCGGCAGAAAGGGTGGTTCTAGTTCCCTTCTAAGCTATAATTTTAAAACTGATGTCAATAAGCTAGATTTTGTAATTTTCGGTAACCTTAGAAGAGAGGGAAAAGAAGGTTCCCCCACGATTTTGTTTTAATTCCATTTTTTTTTCCTTTCAAAATTGAAGTCCATATCAGTCTACCTTTGTTTACAATAGAATGTTCCGAAATGTGAAGTTTTAGACATGCAATTTTAGGCTACTCTTGGTAAATTTAATGGAACAGGAAAGCATATCGGGACTTTCCACAAAAACTTTTCGACGTTGAACTATTAAAAAACGCAAAACTATCTTTGGTCACGTTAGAAAGTGAACGAGGCTCAGTGATCATTTGGAAGCATTTCAAAACTCTACTCGACCCAATTTTCAAGTACATTCTGTTACTATAGGAAATCCGGCGACTCTGTTTCGGAATTTTTCGACATTTGGGGAAGTAATGGTGGATTTAGGAACTCTCCCTTTTGAGTTGAAATTTTGTCCTGTTTCAGATTCAGTTTATCGTAGTCCAAAATTGCTTCCCCGTATGCGATTCTGAGATGAAAGTACTCGTAGCGATGATACACTAGACCAATGAAATCTCTTGCCAACTTACAGCATTTAGTTGAATCTGTCACAACCAGCTGAGTACATAGTGACTATTACAGTTATCTTTTTCCAGTTGGCCCGCAATTCAGGATATTGTCCTCTTATATTTGTTGCCCCAATTCTAAATGGGCAGTCAACAATTTTGGTGGCTGCAGAGAGCAAGTTTTTGATTTCTCTCAAAAGTTATTCTAGCCTAAATTCATTTCACCATGAAATGGATGCATAAAGATAGCTGGTCTACGACTGAAATATCATGTACCGCAGTGCTGCCCGATCTACAGCCTGTGGACCACATGGGCCCGTGAAGCTGATCTATGTGACCCGCTGTATTCAATGTTATGTGAAACGTAAAATATATTCTGAAAAATTTCAAACGCACATCTTTATTCGTTCTTAGGAATGATAGATGCAAAATTTGAAGCCAGTAGTCATATAGGTATTGGTTTTTAAAAAACATATCCAAAGTTCGTATCAATAAAATAAGCATGCAGTAATAATGGAAGCAAGTTTTGGTTTTTAATTGTCTTTTATTTTCTTTGGTTTCCCATTCTATTTAGGAAAAAAATTATATTTATTCTGACCCACGATATCCCTCTTAATATGAGGTTTGGCCCGAGGTAAAAATAAAAAAGGTTGAGGACCACTGATGCATAGCATCGATCTCAGTTTTGTAGAACTATTCCCATTTTTTACTTTATGCACAATTTTGACTTGAATTTGAGAGGCAAGAAATTAAGTTATTTTTTGAAGAAAATTTGCTTCACAAAAAAGTCAACTATTTTAAGTTGGCCCCCTAAGCAGTTGGCCCAGTCGGGGATACCCGACAAGCCGACCTGGCCAGTCTGCCCCTGTATATATATATTAAAAGGTTTCCCCCTAGGAATTAAGAGAATAGATGTGGCAAAAATCTAAAATAATTATCCGTTGATGAAGTTTAGACAGTCGGATTCAACTAATTTTGAATGATGATCTCTTTCAATTACATCAATATGTAACTTTTTAAAATAACCATGTACTGATAAAAGCATAACTATATCACAAAAAAAAGGTAAAAACTTACTACACTGGTAGAAAGATCCCGAATAATGCACAAAGCCCGAGGTTCATCAGCTGCAGCAGTCGCAGTTGCACACATGCCCTGTAACAAAATAAAAATACCAAGTCAATTTTCAAAAAAATAACCAATTGAATTAAATGAATAAATTAACCAACATGTTTTAGAAATAAATGCTGAAAAATGCAAACATTATTTGAAATGAACTGTTTTATTTGCCTCCGTTCTCATGGGTGGATTTATGGGGGGCAGAGGGGGGCAATGCCTCCTCCCCCCTAGTTTTGAGAGGACTTTATTTAGCAACAACACATCTTCCAAAAAATTATTTTTTAAATAATATTTTTTTTTTGACTAGTTCAGAAGGGCATGGGTGGATTTATAGGAGAGGGGGCATAGGGGGCAATGCCTCCCAGTTTTGGGAGGACTTAAAATAGTAACAACACACCTTCCAAAATCTTAAAACAAAAAAATCATTATTTTTTTTCTTTTTTGAATAGTTCAATGAAAATGAAGAGAATAGTGAATGTCCTTTTCTGATGGAGAAAAGAAAAAAAAAAAGAACATTAAATACAAATAGTACAGCTTTCACTGGGGTGCTGAAAATATGCCTATATTCACTATTTTGAGCTGAAAACCATTTGGGCAAGTATATAAATGAAAATATAGGCTAAACGAGCTATGCATTCAGCTGCAACACTTATAATAATTGACGATTATTTTAAAATTAGAACCTAAAACAAAGGGAACCCCCTTCCCCATTTGAGCTAATAGAATGATCTACTTGTTATGTTTTCTTTCTTTTCAGAAAGTTTATTTTCAATTTGCGTGATTTCAAAAATTAGATATTTTGTGTTGTTACAGACGAAAGATTTTGAAGACCCTTCTGGAATTCACACGTTCATATTGGTAAAATTGTAAAAATCCTTTAATTGTAAAAACTGACGAATTTTCATAAAAATTACAAAAACCTGCAGGCAAGAGTGAATTACATATAGGGCCGGATTTGCCTATAAGATAAACAAGCTACAGCTTCGGGCTACTGCTTTGAAGTGGGTCCGTAACTCGCAAAAAAACTGCATGATTTGTTCCTTAAAAAATGGGTAAGTGCTTGAAAAAACTAATTTCATTTTCAAGTGCTTGAAAACCTTGAATATTTGGAAACGTGTGGCTACAAACCTTAAATTTTAAAATTTCTAACAAATGGTAGGGGGAGGAATGCCAAAATATGTCAAATTCAGCTCTTTGCTACATCCTGCATCAAAAGTGTAAAAATCATGGTTCTTTCGTTTGTAACATATTACTTGAAATAAATTTTTGTGACTCACATGTTTCATATCTTGCTATTTATTTAATCCCAAATGCAGTATTATGGAAATTCTTCTGTATTGATTGCTTTTATCTTGCTTCTACTGCATATTGTTATTCTGTTTAGCCCAGAAAAAATGATACACTACCTCTATTTCTTTTCGTTTTATGCACTGCTTATAACTTAAAAAAAGGTTGTTGTAATGAGAGAATTCTATAGTTTATTTTTTCTTTTAAACTTAAAATAGCTGGGGGTTTTTTTTAATACAAAGTTTGAATAATACTGTACAACTGTATAATCTAGTACTCAATTTCAGAGACTGGAAAGTGCAAATGATGTGCCTTAAATTATTAAATCTTCTAAAATTCTTGAAAAGATTTGGCGAAGTATAGCCTATTAGGGCTCTTGTGCCAAAGCACCCAATCTAACCAACCAAACCTTGAAAATAATTAGACAAGTCTTTGAAACTCCTAAGCAAAGTGTGCTTCTATTTTATTTCTTATCAAGTGTATAAATTATGAATTGTTCTAATAAATAGTATGTTACTCTCATGTTACATATTTTCTAAATCTGTACAGCATTTCTTTTAAAGTATTAACTTACATCACAAAGCACATTTAAATCATGAAACTTTTTTTAAAAAAAATATTTGTCTATTTTTTCCCCGAGATTTTTGTCTGTCCAATTAACCCTTATAAGGCTTCAAAATGCAGAATTTTGTATCCATTTTACGAAATTGACCCCCAAAATACCCCCAAAAATTGAAGATATTTTATATCCCACTTAAAAGGGAGCCCTGCGTCGCTCTCTTGATACCAGTCACCTCTCTTAAGGTCAATTGAAAAAGGACAGCATGGAAACACACATTAATGAAAACGACACACAAAAAAAGGTAAAGCATGGCCAGACTTAGATAAAATGAAAAGCTTTCTGCAAACACAAATCCTAACTGGAAATTTTCTGCAAATAATTATTTTGCCTAATTCACCCTTGTGAATAAAGAATTAAATTTATATTCAAATATGAAAGAGACAAAAAGAAAGTGCTTTAAATCATTTAATTTTTTTTACAATAACATACAGTTCTTATTTTTCACCAACTGAAGAAAACTGCCAAAATCATTAATTTTTTGACACATGTGCTTTAAAAGAGTTTTGGAGAAAGGTTTTACCAGAAATAAACTGGGATTTTTTTTTTTAATTCTCTTTAAAAAAAATTATTATTTTTTCATTAACAATTTGAAAAAAATTCTGCAGACCCAAAAATTTTCTGCAAACGCCGTTCGCGCGTTCGTCTGTATTATGCAAGACTGAGCATGGCCTTATGTATCACCGGAAACCAACCAAAACATGGGGGGGGAGCAAATTAAAATGCTGCTCACAAAAAGAAAAAAAAAATCTTGCCCCCCCCCCCCCAAGAGCTCAGTCCTAAATCCGCCTATGTCCGTTCCTCTTTTTTATGTTTCTTTTGGGGTTACATTCCTTTTCTCTTGGATTCAAAGATTTCATTAGGGACTTTTAGTGATGATTTGCATTTCTCTGCTTAGGTTCTTCCTTCCTGAAAAACCTTTTTGAGTGGAGTATTAAAGAGTATTGCTGTAGACCTCTTTCGTTTCCATTCTTTTTTGATATGTCCCTCTCTAGCTTTACGATAAGGTCGTATATGATCTGGAGTAATACTCAGAGACGTATGTGGGTTTAGCTAAGACATAACACTATCTTCAGTAAGAAACTGTAGATCTGAATGATTGAATGAAGTAGTAACTGAATCTGCTCTATGACAGCTACATCCAATTTTATTAATTTCTTCTAACATGGTTGCGTCTAGGAGGGACAAACAGATTCACTCATAGATCAAGGAGATTGAGAGTCTGACCGACCAGTGATATAACTTGGCATGAAGTCACAGTCCTGAAAAATGCTTGAATTGTAGAGAAACACATTAGTTCTTTTGAAACCATTCATAATATTTATGGAGCTTGCTTCTTGTGGAAAAGCAACTGCTACCACCGTTGGTACGTCGTAAATCGTTATTGGCTTTCCTGGATTATTCATCATCCAAGAATCACAGATGGGATTAACATAATTTTTCAATGGGCCATGTGGACCCTTGAGACAGCAACTTATGGCTACAATGTGGTGAGAAAGAAAACAGTGATATATTATTTTTTGTAGAGTAGTAGTTTCCTTACAAAAATCAAACCCTTCTATTGACGTGGGAGTCATAAGTGTCTAGCAAAAGAATCAGAGGTTTTTCTTTGAACATCTAGTGTTTTCAGCAAAATCTTTTAAGAAATCTGAAAACATTTCAACTATAATCTACCCACTAGGGAACGCACCATACATGCATATTATATCTGGTGCGGTTTTCTCGTTGTTATTTTTTTCTCTTGTATTTTTTCATTTACGGAAAGAAGAGTATGTTGGCAATTGTATAGGCATGTCTAAAAGAAATGATAGGCTCAAGGATAGTGTAACTAATGCAATTATTTCATTAAACTGACAATTTACAGAATTTAAATTTCAATTGTTGAATGTTTTGATTCTAAAAACTTAACTTGGGGCAAGTATGAGAGTCAGGGTTTAAGCTCGGTTCAAAAGTTCTTTAGCATAAAAGCTAAAATTAAGGAAAAAGTTTTAGCAAAATGCTAAAAAATGTTTACATTCTTATATCTTTCTAAATGCCTCTGTGTTTCATCTCCAGTTTAAAATAATTGAAAATTTCTTCTATGATATCTTTAAAGCAATTAGTACAGCAGCGTTTTTTTAAGCATAAAATAAAAGTCTTGGATTATGCTTATCATTAAGAAAACATATGTTTGGTTTTTAGAAAATTGCACTCTCCTCCTACTAATAATGCAGTTTTTGAGGGGACATAATGCTGGATAAGACAAAGTATTGAACTTGATTGTAATTTAAGCATCTTTACTGAGATTTAAAGATTAAGTTGACTATCGCCATGCATGCTTCCTGTCTTGGATTATAAGTTTCCTTTTTTTCAAATTAACTTATTTTTTAGTTGAGCAAAAAAGCGAAAGTGCTTTGCTTTACTTTCGCAATTGAGATAGTGTTTTCGCATTTTGCGAAAAATGCGATCGTAGCATAAACCCTGATGAGAGTTCGCACACTTACCCCAAAAAAGTTCGCCTATTAGACCCAATTCGCCGTACTGAAATCAAGTTACATAGGTTTAAAAATAGTTTCATAAAATAATCTGAATAAGACGTTATTTGTTGCGTAGAAGCATGGGCAGGGTTGGTATTTTGTCCACTTTTCAGTAAAAAGTCCAGGACGCCAGAAGAAACTGGACAAAATGGAAAATGAACTGATTATCCACACATAATTTTATTGTTATGGTGTAATAAAATTAGTTTATAATTCTAATACTTATTATGAATTAATCTTTTATTCCATCTCTCATCCCAGCTGTTCTTCAATAATTACCATAGAGATTGCAAAACATGACGATACCAAACGAAACGTCTTAAATTTGGACTTTCGGCGTTTCATTAAACATCGACCTAAATTTTACAAAAGTGGGTTTTTCTGAAAATATAGGATGGTTCCGGTATTTTCGAAGATGAAGATACCGGAAATCAAGATGTAAATACCGGAACACAATCACCCCTGAAAAGGGAAATATACAGTAGTAAAACAAGATTTCCCTTAAAATGCCCATCAGGCATACATAATAAGCATAACTGAAAATGTATAAAACTATCAATGGGAGAAAATGAGAAACACTTTTCGCACAGTATTCGGCCAAGGTCGAATAGTAAACTGGATATTTGGCAGATGGGCAGAATATTCACTGCATCACTAATCCAAACCAGATGGGCAAAAGCCCAAAATTTAAAGGTTGTAGTCCTAAGGGTTACTGCACCCTCAAAGTTGAGAGTGCAATCACTTCTCCTGGATTGTACAATTCTGCCAGTGATTAACATGAGAGAGGTTAAAAATTTCGTAGATGAGCTCTGTAAGTATAGTCATTTAAAAAATGACTTAAGATCTACAGTTTAGCATCAAGCAATGCAAGATAGCAAGAAAAAAAATGTTCTCTGAAATATTGAAGTATCTAGAATTTTAAAAAAACTGATGTATCCTTAGTTAACTGTTCATCATAGAGTTTGTTACACACACACAGCCACAAATACAGATATTTTTCAAACATACATGAAAGTAGTAATGCAAGACAGATTTTGAGAACAAGTGGGTTTACAAGCTACACTAATGAAAGTACTTCTAATATTTACAAGCAAATGGGCAAGTTTTTGGTTTCAAAAAATGTTCATTTTAAAGACCATTCTAAAAAAGAAAATCATTTCAAAAGATAAACAATTATATGAAACATGCAGCAATGCTAGATATTTGGCTCTTGCCAGAGATCTAACTGATAAAGAAAAATCTAATTATTATTTTTTAAAAAAAAAAGATACCTGCATGACAAACTAATTCACCTGAATTTTCAATTAAAAAAGAATGTAAACATATAACCAGGATCTTAAATTTCTTAATACTTTTAAAACAGATAAAAATCTTAACACATGAAAATAATAACTAAAAATTTTCTCAGGATAGATTTAAAAAAAAAACATTGAAAAATTTTAAGACTTGGTACCCAAATTTTTAGTTGACCTTTGACTTTATTTAGAAAAACTCTGATGTAAATCAATTCATGAAAATATTGCAAACACACATCAATAGCAATCATGAATTCAGTGACTCACCTTCAAATAAAATTAGGTTGGAAGCCCAAAGTAAGCAAAAGATGTTTTAGAATGTATATTCTCAAAGGTTTTATATTGGTCACACCAAAAACAACACATTTAAACACATTGATAAAGAGAAAAATTTAAGGATATTGACACACTAAGAATGCTAGATGCATATGTACACTGTCTGCCACTACTTGGCAGCTATACAAGGAAGGGAGAATATAGCTAGAAAGAAAAGAGGTGCATGTGTCAGGAGGGCTAAAAATAGCTTCAGTGGCACAAATGCTGAGTATAACACAGAAAATGGTTTTCTCTCTCTTCTTTAACAAAATTTAATACATTGGTAAATATTTCAGTAGTGTGAAATTTATTTGAAAACAGCACTAGACTGACACATGAAAAATATAAAAATTGAAAACTTAGGGTTTGAAGATTGGGTAATGAAAGTTCTAAAGTTTATCAGTAAATGCTACACCAGGGGCATTCAACCTTTAACACTTTGAGACACCTTTTGAGTTGATGGTTTTCTTGGAGAAACCTTTCAATCAAAGAGCTTAAAAATTAAGATCCCACTAAAATTTACAAAATTATTATAGCCTATCTTTATTTTGTCACAATACAAATGTACGAATAAGATAATGAATGGTGAGGTGAGAGAGGGGAATGGTCGGGAAAAAAACTAAATTTGGTGTCGGGGAGGGGGAGTATTTTGTGAAAGGTCCACTTGAAAAAATTGAAATATTTGAAATTTACTCTATATATTAGAAAGCGTAAGCTAAAGAAATTTGTCGCAGGAAGTCTGTGGCGGGTCTGCATCCAGGAGACCCCATAGCACCTACGGCCTTGAAATTTTGTACAAAATTACTTCGAGCCCGGGGGGGGGGGGGGGTTGCACCTGGGGTTTCTTATTTTAAACTTTGAATTTGTTTTTTTTTTAATTCATTTAAGCTAAAATTTTACATAAATTGTCTGCTAAAGGGATGAAAGATTTCCCACACCTCTTAACAATCGATATTGTTTGAAGATTTTTCTGCATCAAGTTTGTTCCCATTTTCTCAATTAATTAGAACAGCAGGTATAAGGACTCCAATTTTAGCGAAAAGTCCTAGGCTCAACTCAATTCAAGCCCGGAGCTAAAGAGCAAAATATATTACTAGAGACCCTGAATTTGAAAGTGCGTTTTCAAGTGTCCAAAACTGACATTTTGCAATGCTCAGGAGCCCCATAGCCCCTATCGCTGTGCAAGACGGGGTACAAGTTAGTTCGGAACCAGGAAAAGGAGTGTCCTTCAAAGCTCTTTACCTTTCTTTTTTTTAATACCTCGGTGTGTGTTTCTATCAAGTTCTTTCTGTCTTAGGGTGGAATGAAATTGTGTTCTAATTATGAGCACTTTACTTAAATTCCATTTTCCACAGGAGGGAAAGACAATTTTTTTTTTTTTTGAAACGGAACTCGTAAAGCAGTTTTTAATCTGATTCTTTCTGATAGACGGTTTAAATTTGTGCAAAACAAATAAGATTGCACAGCAATCTGTGGGGGTTGGTGAGCGCCAGTGAGCAGGGGGTGAGCCCCCAAGTAGTATAAAATAATGTCCTTGAAAATGTATGACATTTACATTCCTATCTTTTTTTTATGTTCAGTATCATCCCACATGAAACTATTAACTTTGCTAATGAAAGTGTTTGAATTTTAATTTCTCTCTGCAACTGCATGGAGAATTAACTGATATTTTTACACTATTTCCAAAAAAAAAAAAAAACAGTTTACTTGCATTTAAAACTGTTTGATTTAAATGCAGGACAGAATTGTACTAATAATATCAATTAGTGGAAATATTTAAGTTTAATAATGTTTATTTAATGTGTGTGTGTGTTAGTGATGTGCCAGATATCGGTATCCGTAGATATCTGAGGGAAAATAAAGATCTATATACATATCCGTATTCCATTTTTTGCTTGAATCTTAAGAAGCATTCGAAACAAATGGTGTTAGTACATAAAATTTTAAAATTCATGTGATCTAAATTTTTTCACTTCTTGCAAAATTAAAGACAACAAATGTTTTTCTTAATTATTACAAAACTAGAAAATTGCTCATCAAGGTTGTTGGGTGAGAATTGCTTCTACATTTGAACGAAGCTATTGCCTGTTTGGTGATATTTTATGTGTTGTAGAAGCAACGTAAGAAAATGTTCATAGTGCCATAACCATGACAACCAGAGTGGGAAAAGCATGGAGATAGGGAAAGTTATTTGGCCTTGACTTAATGCTTCTAAATACATCGACTATAACTTGGGACTTAATTTCAGCATTTTCATCAATTAACTTAGGTTTTGTGTCTCAAAATGCATTTTCTTTTTTTTTTTTGTTAATAATTTGTAACAACATAAGGTCAGTGTTGAAATATAAATGTATTTTGAGTTTTTTGACATCAAACCCCATATTATTTGCTAGCCAGAACTATTTAATTTACTGTTTGATTAGCACATTATTTTATTTCGAGTTTGTGTCATGGTAGAATGAACACAAAATAAAATAATGAGCAAATCAAACAGTAAATTAAATAGCTATATAGCAAAAAAAAAGGTGTCGTGCTGTGGACTCTACATTTGGACAAAATAACTATGAAATGTCTGAAGATTAAATTTCTTTCACAAAATGTTATAAATCAGTTTATATTTTTCCCTATAAATAGCATTTTAGTGTTATTTGCATAAAGCCTGGGGGGGGGGAGAGAGCTTTGTCCCTTCAGGAAAATTCTGACATCTGGAAAGATCAAGGGTCTTGGGAGCTCTTATGTTGAATGTTCCAATTTTAATTTTGTCAGAGAATACCAATTGATTCTCATAAAAAGTACTGTATTTATATTGTGTTCTTAAATGGTATAAATCAACCACTCATAATGTGAGACCAAGTTTTTCTTCCTCTTCTTGTAGATAACGTGATTCAAACTTCAGATGAGGCTTGCGAAAATATTGGTTTTAAGAGCTGCAAAAGTTGGGAAATGTTTGAATGGAAAATCTTTGGGGGATTAGAAATCTTGCGGGATTTTGCTCTCAATCTTGTAGGATTAGTCCTGCTAAATATCATGCAGGATTCGAGATCGAAACCCTAGTTAGCACGACATATTGGTATTGATCATCAGCAAATATTGCCTTCAATCAAAGGGCAAAGACAGGGGGGGGGGGGGGGCTGGCACCTCCCAAAATTTGGAAAAAAAGTTCACTAGTTATTATTGATTGGTTTTAGTTTGCTCACAAATAATTTCCTAACTTTTAGCACCAAACAAATTAATAAATAAATAATGATAGTGATAATAACAATACTTCAGATGGCACTATGTGGTGGTGCAACGAGAGGGGGACAGGGGTCCATACTCCTTACTTATGTGTTTTGGGAAAGCAAAGGTATTTTAAGCAAATAATGTTGAAAAAAATCTTAATTATTTTTTAAAAAGAAATCTTTAAATTACATTTTTATTACATTGTGCAGATTGTTGGTCAGCAAATTATGTTACCCTTTTTTTCATTCCCCCATTTTTCTAGTCAGCCGGAAAATAAGGGTCTTCAAAATACTACCCAGCAAGAAATTTAAAATAAGATTTGATTTTTCGGTTGGAATAATGATGGAAAATTGATGCCCTAAAAACAGGGTTGGGTTTTGGACTGTCCAAAACTGGTTTAGGACAGGACAGGTGGTTTTTACCGTCCAAAACTGTCTAAAACTGTCCAAAAGTGTCCGAAACTGTCTTAAACTGTCCAAAACTAGGCTAGAGCTAAAAGGGTGTAATCTAATCAATTCGTATTTACTGCAATGTTTGCAATGCATAAATGCTGCCATTATTGAGGCTTAATTAATGAGTATTTGATTATATTTTTCTCTAATATTTGTCATTAAAAAAATATTTTATTTAAAAAATTGGCAATAACTATTTAATTTCTAGGTAACTAGATTAAAGTCCGCTGCGTAAATAAGTTACATATATATTTATACTTGAATGTTCACATTGAATAAATATTAAATAGTCAAAAAAAAAATAATAATAATAATAATTCTTACACATTTTGTTCTGTTTTTGATTGTTTTCTACAAAATATAGTTTCTCAAAAAATAGTTTTGGACACTTTTGGACTCAAGGGTTTTGAACAGAATGGTAAAAACCTTGCCAACCCTGCTTTCATTTGCACACATGCATAAACATAGGGAAATTTGGTTACTATTATCAAAAAAAAATAAATAAATAAATAAAAATAATAATAATAATAATACTAAACTAATGCATACAAATTGAAATTTTAATCAAGAATTCAACTTCTATGTGACTAGATTAAAATCAGCTGCATAAAAAAGTTGAATGTTCTCCATTGAATAAATGTTCAATATAAAACATTACTTTGATACATTTTATTCTGTTTTTGATGTTTTCTCACAGAACACAATTTTTCAAAAAATATAGTTTTGGACACTTTAGGACAGTTTTGGACACAGGGGTTTTGGACAGGACGGTAAAAACCAGGGTTTTTACCGTGGTTTTTACCATAGTGTCCAAAACCTTGCCAACCCTGCCTAAAAACACATTTACTTATTTATTTAAGCGTTTTTAGGACAAAGATTTTTAGAAATCTCTAGAGGAGAGAGGAGGGTTCCTAAACCACCATCCTTTTCTTAATGTTACTGCTAAATATAATCTGAAATTGCACCTTTAAAATTTCAATTTTGAAAAATTTCGGAAGAAAATTCTTAACCGCTCCTTACCTTTTAATGTTTCCAAAGATAACCTGAAACTGTATTTGTTAATTTCAAAAATCTTTCAGGAGAGGATCCCTGAACTCTTCCTTTTTAAAAATAGCCTAAAATTGACTCCAGGTTTCAAAAAAAAAAAAATCAGGAGGGAAAATCTACTCCCCTTCCCTTTTTTTAATTATTACCAAACATGTCCTGAGTTGTGCTTCAGTGTCGAAGCATTTCCGGAGAAATTCCTCGAGTCTTCTCAATTCCCTTAACATCACCAAAGCTAGCCTAAAAAATTGCGTATTTCCAACTTCAGTTTCAGAAATTTCCCCGAAGAGTCATGATACCCTAAATATGTCCTAAGTTGTGCTTCAGTGCCGAACTATTTCTGTTGAAATCCCGTGGGTCTTCCCAATTCCCTCAACCTGGCCAAAGATGGCCTAAAATTGACATAAAGTTTGAAAAAACTTCTAGAGGGAACACAAATCTTCAATTCCCTCAACCTAAACAAAGATAGCCTAAAAGTGGCATAAAGTTTGAAAAAAATTCCAGAGGGAACACAAATATCCCCAATTCCTTCAAAACAGGGTTGGCTTTCTGCCGGCAGAAACTAGTTTTTGCCGTGCCAGTGGCAGAAACTGGTTATAACCGGTAAAAACCGGCAGAAACTGGCACAAACTTAAAAGTGTCTTTAATAACTGAAGTAATTTGTAAATGATATTTGTTTAGGTGAACTAAAAAATTAAACATCATTTCATCATTTAAAAAAAGAACATCCAATGCTAGTACCTTTGATTTAGTTCAGAAAGGGAACTTTTCAATTGTAGAGGCTCATAGTATTTGGATTAATTTAACAAGGGATAAAAAATCATAGGGAGGTGCTTAGGAAAGAGGAGTTACTGATTGTAATTTTCTCACTTATCTGCTTCCTCTAAATTGTTTGCGATTGAAATTATCATGTCCTGTGCTTCAAGAAGAAAGTTTCCGAATTTTACTTGCCTAGATTTTGTGCCTAATGTCACAGCTTTGCAAAACAAATTGTCGCCATTTCTCAACACTTATTTTTCCAGTCAAATTTTTACCACAACCCCAGTTACTACATGGTGGACCAGTTATACAATAGATGAAAGTTTCACGAACATTGCTTGCTCCTTGATGCTAGCTCTTCTATTTCAAGAATATTCTCAAGTTTCTCATTGATGCATATTAAATTGAGAACCTGTTTAGATTTTTGAAACCACCTTTTCTAAGAAGCAATTGCAGAGTCCAAACAATGAAACATTTGATTTTGAATTGTGATAATTTTGTAATAAAATTACAGTGCTTTGATTAACAATTAATTATTTTTTCCATGAATGTTCTGTTGTATATCAAGAATTAATTTTTCATTTTGTGAGTTTTTGCCAGTTCCTGCCACAAATGTGGCAGAAAGTGGTTTTTGCCATGCCGGTTTTAACCGGTTTCTACCAGTGGTTTTAACCACCTTGGCAGAAACTCGCCAACCATGCTTCAAAACGAAAAATTTACAATATAATAAGGGGAGCTAGGGCATGTTGGTCCGCTTTTTTCCTTATCAATTGTTATCTCATCAAAAAATTTAATGAGCAGTTCAATTCTATACAGTAAGTTTCACTAAACACTTCTCAACCCCAGATTTTTTTGGAAGTGTTGAATTGATAAACTTTTATTAACAGAACCTCGTTAAGTGGACCAAAGTGCCCCACAGGAGAAGGGAGGGGGTTACGTTGGTATACCTGGTGGGGAACGTTGGTTCGCCTGGTGGGGCATAATGGACCGCATAACTCAAACAACATTTGTTATAATTTTAGTGATAAATACTATGAAACTTTGTAGCTCCCTCATTCTCTTTTGTGTGTACAGTGAAAACTAAATATTCAAGATCAATATAACATATTGAATTGATTTTAATTGATAAATCATTTTTATTTAAAAACAGCAATAAGCATTCACCATTAGTACACAATTACTTTTTTAAAAATCAAAAGAAAATTTAATTGTTGAATATTCCTGAGATAATTAATGCAGAGTAAAGGTAACTAAAGACGTGTTAAATGATATCTAGGAATATAAAAGTGTTACTTCTTGAGCTTTGGTAGCAGTACTTTTATTGGACTGGCTTTCGGAAGGATAAGTCATATGTTACTTTAATGCTAAGTTATATCAATATTTGCTAGGGAGAAAAAGCTCTTTTTTCCTTCAATGCATTGCATGAAACAACTCCAAAAAGGAAAGAATCCTGTTATACTAATACCATATATTTCAAAGAAAAAGTACAATAAAATTGACAGCTTTAAGTTAACATATTTTTGTGTTCTAAAATCAAAATTAGATAATCTTAAGTAAAAGTATATTTTTATATATTCCTTTAATCAATTATTTGTTTTATTTTGTTCACGAAGAATTCTTGTTTAGCAAAAAAAAAATTGTTTAATACAGGAATATATATTGCATAACTCTAAGAAAACAGTTGTCTGCAAAAATTTAAAAATTTAGAAGTTTATTTGAACATATAAATAGTAAAAAATTGCAGTTATGAAATAAATCTTTTGGAAAAATTAATTTAGTGTAATTTTTGTTAAATAATTATAAAATATATCTTTGCTATACAATTATTGAGATTTAATAGAAAAAATAGTTTTTAAATTATGTGGGGGAGGCTGTCCGGTCCTATGTGCCCCCACAAAGAGTGGATGACCAACCTGTCTCACGTTCTTCGTCTGAAAAAGTGCTGTCATAATTTTTTTTCTTTTTGGCAAAAAATTTAAAAAATACCAGTTATTATGAACTAAAGGAACTTACTTAAAGAAAGGAGTTCAATTTTTTTCCTGCAATCTTGATGAAAACCATTAAAAAAAAATAAAGTAACAGTTTTCTGAAAATTACTCAAGACTACTGAAATAACATTTTCTGGAATAAAATTTGTTCAATATAACTGTACTATGTGATTTCATTATTATAGGATTTGTAGGACCATAGGTGCTATTTGTTGGTCATAAAAAAAAAAAATATTGATAGTATTAAAATACTCGAGACCAGTCCAACAAGCCCCACGCTCTAACGTACCCCATCTCCTCCGACTTCAAGTTTGAAATTTTCTTACATGAATTTCACTCCATACACAAATCTTTTCCTTCTTCTAATACCCTGAAAGGTTGACCAAAAGTTTTTACAGCTTCAATTTCGAAAATTTTCCAGAGAACCAACACCCTATGTTTGCCCAGACTCTGACGAAAGCAGAGATATTTTAAAATTGGTGTTTCAAACTAGTACTTTTTAGTATCCATTTTGCTTCCAAGTAATAAGTTGCACATAAAGAGTTGTTTAATATTAATCTTATCTTAGTTTTTATGAACATTTTTAGATTTTCAGTTGCATTAAAGGCTCAATTCTAATAAATCGTTTGGTATCATATCCTACTACAACAATCAATTTTACCACTTAAAATATAATTACAAGCAAAATATATGTGCTTATGAAAAGAGAGTATACATAATAGTGCTTCCCTCAGGCTTTTTTAGGAGGGCACTGCACACTGTCACTTTTAAATTAACTTTCGATATGCTCTCTTGCCCCTTATAAGGTTTAACAAAACTTCATACCAAGAGCTATTTTCAAAATGTAAAGATTCACACAAGCCAGGCCTTGAAACCTCACTCCCTTGTATCAATCACTTATCCACTAGAATATGATTTGAATAAATCTGAATGTTTACAGCACCAGTTTTTAAACTAAACATTAAAACCTTTTCATTCTTTAAAAAAATTATTAATATCAAGAAACGCTTGGATTTTGTATACCATCTGTACACCAATGAGTTAAAACAAAGCTTCTAATTTTCTATTACAAAACTTGTATCAAAAAGTGTCCTTTTAATTGAATTCAAGTGCTCTTTTTTCTGAAAGTGCCCTGCCTTTTTCTTTGGTCTGAGGGGAACACTGCATAAAATGCAAAAAAGGAAAGTAAAAGGTTAGAAAGTTTACAGGAGAAAAAAACATCTTTTTCCTGCTAGGTACGAAATACACCTGTCATTTATTACAGAGCAATAAAGTAATGTTTGATAACTTAAATCGAAAAATAAATCGAATCCTGACATTTCTCTCACATATTTAAGAATGAAATATATTTTGGTGTTCAATACATGCATAGTTAAGTTATGATTGTTTACTGCACAAAAAACTTGAGGATTTTTCACTTCCATTGCTTTAAATAAAACCAAAGAAATGAAACAACAAAAACATCTCTTCTAACCTGATCGTTTTAATCGACTGTATCTAACAAGCCAAATTAATTAAGCTTAAAAAAAAGCAATTGAATCGAATAAAGGTAAACAAAGTATCATTCACTGATAACCTGTTTGTTTTGCTTTTTTAGGCTTAAAGATCTAAAGTTACATCATATAAAGTTATGACGCACCTGAATAGCTACAATCTGCGTATTTTCACCTGGAACCATGCCGAAAAATAAATATCACTAAAAATAATTCTTGCGATATGCCGTCATATTAAAATCAACTCAAACGATACCACAATAAATTAACGTAGTTAACATCACTTCGTTTCAGTTATTCACAGCTCAGATCGTGTGTCCGGCTCTTTTCACTTATTTCCTCCATGCGTTGTAAATCTCGTTCTCGTTTCCTTTTTCCTCAAAACTTAGATGGTCAAAATGATAAGCCTCTTCATAAAAAAATTGAAAATCATGTAAATTTCATGAAAATACTTAAAGCATTTAGCTATTAATGCTTGAATAGTTTAAAATATTACATTAAAAAATATCATCTTTTCCACTCCGTGTCCCAGCTAGTCCCAGCTTGCTCCTTCCTTCACGTTCCTGCCGAGTTACCCCGAAACACCCCATGTGAGCGCTATGCTTTCACTTTTTGAATATTGTTGAGCATTATTTATTTACTTTTATGTGAATTATAATTCAGGGATGACCAACAGGGGTGAGGTCATTCGACCGAGATACAGTGTTTAGAAAAATTTCCCATAATAAAAAGTGTTGGGCCCTAAAATGAGACCGATCTTCCCCTAATTTCGGAGGTTAATCGGGCGCCGGCCTAACCTCATAAAAAGCATGGATCAAGTGGTTTGCTATTTACCATCTAACAGAATGAAATACGCCTGTGAAGTATTTTTGAAACTAATCTGCAGTGTTAAAGTGATAATTCCCTTTCATTTTCACTCCCATCTTGCAACACTACATCAAGAAAAGCAACAACAAAAATTAAATGAATAAAAATACAGTGACATCCAGTTTCAAGGAATACCAACAAAACGAAATGTCCGTTTCAAGGCCGTAGCCAGAGGGGGGGGGTCAGACCCCCCTCCCCGCCGAAATTTTCAAAGTCTTGCGTGCTATAAAAAAGTTGTCAAAAATTTCGTGTTTCGCACTTTATTCAGCTGGGAAAAAGTCAAGATCCCTCCCCCCCCCCTAATAACAACAAAGATCGTCTAAACTTTCGTTTTTAAGGCTTCATTTTAAAAAAAATTCCGTTATAAGCGCCCCCGAAAATTACCGAAGGACCCTCTCTAGCCTCTCCTCCCTTAACATTACCGATGATGTACCGAAGAAGTCTTATTGTCGAAAATTCGAGAGAACACCGAACCTCTTCTCTTCTCCCCGAACGTCATTAATCGTAGACCTCATAACTTCGAAAAATTTCCGAGTTAGAGCAACCACCTCCTCCCCTAACATGTCAACATGTATCCCAAAATTGCGTTTTTAAAACTTCAACAACAAAATTTTCCGGGGTCAGCCCCAAATGCCTTTTTAAGGCTTCAAAAATTGAAAAAGGAGCATCCACAAACCAAACCTTTTCCCTTGAGTTACTACCAAATATAGCATGAAATTACGTTTTTAAAAAAAATGTCTATTGAAATTGCGTCTAAAATGAGATACCGAACCCAGTGTCAGTTTGGCATGTATTTCAAAATATTAAAAATACTCTTAGGTCTGCTCCTCCTTTACAAACAATAATTTGGGAGCTCCTGGTCTTGAAAGTTCATGAAAAGTGATTGGTGGTACTTCTATTTCATGTTCCAAGTTGCGGTCCAATTAAAGGTTCTCGCATGTCATTGGTATCTTACGCATTTGCAACATTTAAGACACCGCACCTCATTTTCTGTACCAACAAAACTATTACATTATTAAACTATGATTAAATGATATTGTATTAATAAATTTAAATTTCCAAGGAAACATTTGCTCGCATTTAAACATTTTGATAAAGTAACTTTAACTCTTGTAATTCAGTAAAATTACTGTTCAAAAGAAAAAATGAAAACAACCAATAATTCCGCCCTTCCCCGTTTTCCGATATTTTTTTCATTTTTCTGTTTTGCCCCCCCCCCTCACCCTCTGATTACTATATGTCTACCAATGCGCAATGATGCATCAAAACTCACACATGACTTTTTCGTCTTTTTGTTGAAAATTTAAGACCCCCCCCCCCCCCGAAACAAAATCCGAGCTACGGCTTTGGTCCGTTTCAACGAAATAAATTTTCAATCTCGATTTAATTTCCATGACATTGTCTTAATTCCAGGCAACAAAATAAAATTCCCGGTACAACGAATAAAATTTGTGGTCCCTTGAAGTTCGTTATGACAGGATGTCACTCATTGAAGACATTGCCTAAATGCCTAATATCAATGATATTGCCTCATTGAAGACATTGCCTCAAATAATGCAATAATAAATAAAATTTTACAGACACCGTGAGACTGTGACCCTCTCCCACAATGGAAAAAATAAATACAAACTGCCGGATCTAAAATAAGTCGGGGCCCTTGCCTCGGGCATCCCGGACTGCATAGGGAAGACTAGGGTAATGGCAGTCACCTAAGGTAAAATCAATTTGAAACTTTTTTTTTTTTAATTTGAAACGCAATCACATAAAATTGCTTACATATAGTATATTTTACCTATTGCAGACACAAATTGTACCTTAAATGGCATTCAGTAATGTTATTTACTACTTATAATCGTTGTAAAATAAGAAATATGAAGATTTTCAGGAACATAAACAAATTAAACTAAAATCTTTCTGTTTATTTTATTACACAATTCCACTTTTAAGATATAACAAGAAGAAATTGAAAGTGTGGACACAATATGAAGCCAATGATTTAAAAAAACATCTTTCCATGGTAAAAAGGGGATTACAAATTTAACGGCACTGCCAATATGTTTACAGACTTTTGTAAGCTTTTAGAAGCTCAAGTTAATTTTACTTTCCAGAGCACATGTCACAGAAATATCCCTCAGGAGCAGTGGCAGATCCACAGGGGGGGGGGGAGATTTGGGTGATCTACCCCCAAAAGGTTTTCAAATTCAAAAAATTTCTGGGAAAAGATCACCAAACTCTCTCCCCCCCCCCCAACGCATCACAAAAAACCGCCTATAACTTTATTTTTACGACTTTAATTAAAAAAAATTTCCAGGAGAGAGTCCCTCGATCCCCCCTTTCCAATATCATCGAAGATCGTCAAAAATTTTGAATCTTTGCAGCTTCAATTCCGAAAAAAATCGCCGGAATGGAAAACTTTTTCGAAAATGTCTTTAATGAGGGTATTCAGTTATATTTTTAGTACTTTAATTCCGAAAAAATTCCGGGGGAGAGCCCCACGATCTCGAGTCTTTCCTTTAACCTTAATAAAGACCCACTAACATTAGGTTTTTGAAACTTCAAAATTTAAAAATTGAGGGATAGGTCCTGAACCCATCCCTTCCCTTAACGCTACCAAATATGACCAACCATCGCATTTTCAAAGCTCCAATTTTGATCAATGTCCGATGGAAAGTTTCAAACCCCGTCCCTTCCCCCTACTTCATAAAAGATTGCTTACAACTGCGTTTTTAGGACTACGAATTCGAATATTATCAGGGGAGGAGCCCCCCGTCCTTTCTTTTCTCATCTATCAACATCATCAAAGATCGTCTAAAACAACGTTTCTGGAACTCCTGCATCGAAAGTTCTCTAGAGAAAAGTTCTGAACCCTATGTCTTCTGCTACGTCATTAAAGATGGCTTACAGTTGCGTTTTTAGAACTTCAATTCCAAATAATTTCCGGGGGAAAACCACCGAATCCCCAGGTTTTTAGCATTACTAAAGATGTCTAAAATTGCATTTTTGAAGCTCTAATATCCAATAACGGTGGGAGAGAATTCCTAATTCTCATTCTTTCAATTCAAGAAAAAAAAAAGCAGCAAACAATTGTGTTTTCGCAAATATACCCTCAAACTTCAAAAAATTCCGGAGAGGGACCTCCAATCTCCCTTCCTCTCATTAATCACCAAATACCCTAAAAATGCCTTTCCGACAAAAATTTTCGGGGGAGAGCCCGCAAACACTCCTACTTATGCGCGAATATTAAACAACTCAATAAACAAACAAATTTATAACTATCTTCAAATTTTATTTAAAAAAGCAATTTTAGTATTTCATTATATTCGGTACCTTTCTCACCTTATCTTGTTCAGCACCTTTCTTTCTGCAACCTTTCTTTTATAAGGAAAAAGTTCAATTGAGGACCTGAATGGCTACTGAAAATACTTCACTAGTCCTCAATCAAATCAAAAGTTGAAGGGCTTAATTTAGATAATAGATCCAGAATATTACTGGAAATTCTTTTTTTTTCTTTTTTCTTTTTTTTTTTTTTCAATTTCTAATTCTTTGTACACGAAACATATTCATAACTTTCATTCAAACTCTTTGAACAGTACACATTATTCGAAAGAAAAAAAAACATTCTTCAGTTCTTACTTTTTTTAAAAATTTTATTTTCATTTGTCACTCCCTCCCCCTATAACGTATTACTCAATCGCCCCTCTTAACAGGATGGTATGGATCCGCCACTGCTCAATAGTGTCCCACCCAGAACTTTCTTGATGTGCCCATAATAATGATTAAGAAGTGCGTAGATACCACATTTCTCCATCTTTTCCGATGTTTTCGTAATAGCAACAGGTAACTTTACCCATTTCCGTTAAAAGTAACTCACTTTCGGATTCGTCTTCACAAATCTTGTCCTCATCAATAGAAGTGTCTGTGTCAGATTCAAAGAGTTTCCTACTCATTTTATTTTGCTTCACTTTTTGTGCTTTTCTTTCAGCAACAGCGGCTGTTTTCTTTCTTCGTTAAATTCTTTTTTTATTCGCTTAGTTTTTTGGTTCTTTTCTTCTTTTATTTTTAATTTCAGAGTAGACAAAGTGACTGCCATTACCCCAAGAATTGTAATCACCATTACCATAACCGAATGTTTTCATTCAACGGCTAAAAATCCAAATATTAATGTTTAAAATCTTAATAAAACGCTGTGTAACACAGCCATATGGTTCACCTGGTTATTGTAAGATCAGTCTCGTTTCAGGAAAGGTAAACAGTAAGAGCTGATAGTGGATTAAACTATTCTTTTTTCTTATAAGGCGGAACGTCAAAACAGTTTTTCTTCCAGAACAGGCAGGCAGACGACGACAATGGCCAGCGCTTCAGTAGTATATATCCATAAACTTCCGTGAAATGGCATCACCAATTAGTTTAAATCTGCGTTATTTACTTTACGAGAAATCGTTGTGACCGCTATTACCCGCTGACCGCTATTACCCCCAGTCTCCCCTACCAGCAGAGACACTAGTGTGTGTGGGGGGGGGGGCACGTCATTAAGGAACCCAACATTCCAAAAAAATCGAGAAAACTAGTGATAAGACTTATGACGTTGCAAATATACACTGCTGGCCTCTTTGTAGGGGCTCAACAGATTTTGTTGCAGAGGGCTCAAATTTCATAGATCCGGACCTGGACAGCAACTTCTGGAGTATGGCGAATTTACCCTATTTCTATTGGTTCTTTTTTTTTTTTTTTTTTGAAACTCAAAAAAAAAAAAAAAAATTAAGATGGGTGGTGGCATCAGTTTCAACTGCAAGGTTGGAAGGAGTCGGGAATCGCTGAGGATTTTTATGGGTTTCTTTCCTCTCAGAAAAAAATGCAAATATTTCAACAACTTGTTGATTGACTTGTAGCTTCTTGGAGATTCAATCGATTCATTTTAGAAATTTGAAGTTATTTTGTATCACATGAACACATTAATTTTCTTTTTAAAAACTGAATATTTACTAAAATACTTGAAATCTACCACCGCTGGTAATAGATGGCAGCACTAGCTAATAATGAAAAATTATCTCTTAGACTGCGGTGCAGCGGGTCCAGCCAGAATTAAGAAACTTTCTACAGGGGCGAAGGTCATAGAAATGGAACAGACTGCATACAAACGGGTGCTCGGTAGCTGGGGCTTAATTTGCACGGGAGTTCTCTCAGGGCTGAGAGCTCCCGCACTTCTGCTCATTTTGCGCAATTATTAACATTTTCGATGAAACCTTTATTTACGAGCAAAAATTTGGTCTGAGGACTAAATAGGGCTCCTGTATTTATTTTGCTACAAATTAAGCCCCGTTTGAAGGGGGAAGGGGTTTTAGGAAGGTTACAGGGGCCCGGGCCCCTTTCAATATTTAACTATTATTATTTTTCCGTTAACTTCTCTATAACAAAATGAAATTTTTTCAGTTATTTCGAAATAACACAAAACACACAGAGCATATTTAAATAAAAGCATTTTGTTGAGTACTGGAGTCAGAGAACAAAGCGGCAGAAAACATTTTACTCACTGGTTTCGAATTCAAGGAAACGTAATATCACGATTCGTCCGTTAATTCTGCCGTTGGCAGATACGGAAGTATCTGCAGAAGTGATATATATATATATATATATATATATCACTATATATATATATATATATATATATATATATATATATATATATATATATATATATATATATATATATATACTAGCAAAAATACCCGGCGTTGCCTGGGTATATAATAATTATTAGAAAAAATCGTTACTTGCTTTTGTTTTCTGTTTTAAGTGAAAGAATTTAAAACACATCTTTTTGACGTGATTAAAAATCGAGTTTGTTCCTTACCCATAAAACTAAAATAGCAATAAGTATAAAGAACAAAGTAGTATTGATTTAGAAACGAAAGCACTTTATTTAAGCATATACAAATTTAAAAAACATGAAATTAATCTTCTCATGTTTAAAAAGATTAATCTGTGGATACTTTTTTTTTTAACATGGAGTCTAAAACCTTCTCTGTATGGCTAATGAAGTACGAAGTGATTAAAAAAAAGTAGCTGCGATCGTAATCCCCTTATATTTGCTTTAGTTATTTCGGGAAATTTCAATCATTGTGGCTCTTGGTGCGGTTTTACCGAATTTGCGAAAGTCGTTTCGGGGTACCTTCGATGATGCTCCCCCATTCTTTCCTTACTTTGTAAAACGATATGATATTAATTTTCGTTACAGAGATGTCGTCGCCAGATGCTGAGATATTTTTGGTCACCATAAAATGGCGCTAAACAGTTTCATCCGAAATGTTACCAAAATAAGTAATGAAATTTGGTGATTGTTTGAAATTGCGCAAAAAGGAAAATTAATGGAAGTTTTTGTGCTGTTTATGGATTTGCCTAATTTAGTTGCTGGATTATTTAACACAGTAAAAAAAGTCTTTTGAAAATTCTTTGATTGGCGATATTTTGTTTACATGGTGAAAGCTGAGAAACATTATGACGTAGTCTTCGGTTTCAAAAACAGCGAGTTGAAAAAACTGCCAAATGCATCAGCTACGGAAATCTGTCTGCAAAAATTTTGGCGATCTGCTGGTTGTTTGGATAATGAGTAAGTGTTCAATCAGCATAAATAATAATAAAAACCATTAATTACATTAAAGTTCCGTTTAAATGGAAAATCATCAGCCAAATCATGTATTATTTGCCAATCTTGTGCAAAAATCTTACTTCAAGATTTGACTTGAGAAAAGCCTTGAACAATCACGAAAAGCAAAGAAATTCAACAATACAACAATTGTCGCTATCGACAGGGAGTTGAGATGAGACACTAAATACTGTATTGAGTTGAGGAAAGCCTTCGAACATGGATCTAAAAAGCTCATAACACCTTTTTTATTCTACTTAGAAATTTCGAACAGGTGCCATCTTCAGCAGAAAAATCAGAGCTTTCGATGGACATATAATGTAAATATGTGCAAGTATTTTTTCATCCCAATATTAGAGAATTTATACAAAAATTGTGTTTTATTGCCCCCCTAAGGGGGTTTTGCCCCCCCCCCATAACGGGACGAAAACTACCCTATTTGTTATTCTGATGCATAAGCTATATTATTGTAAAGTTTCATCAAAATCCGTTCAGTAGTTTTTGCGTGAAAGAGTAACAAACATCCATCCATACATCCATACATCCATACAGACAAACTTTCGCATATATAATATTAGTAAGATATATATATATATATATATATATATATATATATATATATATATATATATATATATATATATATATATATATATATATATATATATACATATATATATATATATATATTTATATATATATATTTGGGGGCACGGCAGTGCCCCCGCCAAGTCGAGCGCGAAGCAAACACTGCCGTACCATCTTTACTGGAACCATTTCGCCGCATTTTCGGGCCCCTATTTGAGAACCTTCTGGTGAGACTAGAACGCAGAAATTTTCGTCATCCAGTAAGCTATAATCACATACTTAAAATCTTAAATTTCAAGTCTGTAGGTCATTTAGTTCCGAAGTTAAGCGAAAGCAAAGTTTCGCATTTATGACACTCACTCACTCATGATCATCAAAATAGAACTAGTACTTCCCATAAACTCAGAGAGGTGAAATTTGGTACAGAGTTAGGGTTTGATGGCCACATAAAGGGAAAACTATAAAAACTAGGCTAATTGCAGATCTCGAGTGACCCTGATTAGAAAACACAAGAGCCCAACCAAACTATTCGAGATCGACATAACGCCTTTATAAAAAATATTCAACTTGGCGGGCCGCTTCATTTGATGTCAAAAATCGAAAGCTGAAGTATCTAATGAAGAACCCTCAGGTGTATTAGAGATATGGTAATGCCCCCTTCTACTATTGGTACATAAAAAAATCGACTGTCATTGCTAAAGTCCAGCGTAGTGGGACACATCTTCTAATTTAATTATGCCTAACTTTAGTCTACTCGAACATTACACAAATTAAATGTTTCTACAAAAAGAAGTGAAATCCCACCAAAAACATTCTGTAAAAAACTAGCCAAGTCTCGATGGAGCTGCTTGTTTATCTCTAAAAAGTAGTGAAATCTAGACAAAATCATGACAAGTCTAAGGTTCCTTACTGCGATTTCTTTATTATTATAGTTAATGTTGTGTGACTTGGCCGTTAAAGGGTACACAAGGGTATAAAACCAGGTGCTCCATGACACCATTGCACCAATCTTTCGCCAGAACCGCTACCCATTGACGATGGAAAATTGCCACTTGGAAAACGTGTAAACAAAATTGACTTGTACCCACTAACGTATAAAGAATGTTTAACGGCCAAGTCACACAACATTAACTATAATAATAAAGAAATCGCAGTAAGGAACCTTAGACTTGTCATGATTTTGTCTAGATTTCACTACTTTTTAGAGATAAACAAGCAGCTCCATCGAGACTTGGCTAGTTTTTTACAGAATGTTTTTGGTGGGATATATAAGTTACCCCTTCTGTACCTAGCAGAGTCATTTCGATCCAAGAAGCTATTTGCGAAATAACAGATTTCTTTTTCAGCTTATGAAACATGCAAAATGAAGGAAATCACATGGTATAGTTTCTTGGCTGGAAACGGCAAAATATCACGTGGTATCAAAATTTCATCTCAACCGTATCATGGTTTCAAGATCAAATCGGCAACTGCTTTGATATTTGCAAAGAAATAATTTCTGAACTCTGAAATAAAACTTATATGTTATGAAGCTGTGATTTCCTTAATTAGATAATATTTTATAGCTAAAATATAAACTAATTTATAAAAACTCAAATGAGGTATGGTTTATTTAATAACTTTGCCCTCGTGTTAGAATCATTATGACAATGTTCCTAATTAAAACCACCCAAATTATATCATCTCGGTGAAATTATATTGGATTCATATTTCATTCGCTTGAAATGTAAAAAAAAAATTTCCCGCCTACATTCGAAGTACATAAGTACATTAGTGTATAATATTTATGTATTTAAATGTAGATTAATTGGTCTTAAATGATCCTAAGAAAAACATTTTAAAATAAAGATGTTAAAACTTTGTCACAAAACATTGTATGGGGACGGGGGGAGGCTACGCATTTTTATTTCCGGGTCCCCCTAAAAAATTAATTCTGTATCGGCCCCTGGAAAGGGAAGGGGGGTGATTATCAAAACTGCCTAGAAAAATTTCCTTTCCTAGAAAAACAGAGATCCTTTTTGAAATCAGCGCACCAAATAACATAGATCAGCGGAAATTTCTTTTGCATTTTTCATAAATTTTAATTACGTAGGCTTGTGTAATAGTTTATTTCAATATTAAGCAACATTTTCACAGTAACCTCTAAAATGTGGGTGAAAAAATACACATCGTATTCATGTTATATATCAAAAGAAAGCCATGATTTTTCTGCACGATATGCGGTTTATTCGAATTCCCAAGGTAATTTGAATGTGAATTGCAATTGTTTTGAGCAAATTTCAAGTTAAAATGGACGTGAGTCTTCAATTAAAAAGCAGGAGTCAATGCTAAACGCGTTCATTGTTACACAATAATTTTATTCAACGTCATAGTGTTTACTTGTTTCCTTAGTTTGATCAGTGTGATCGGCTCTTGCGACGCCATCATTAATATAGTAAGAAGAGCAAAATAATTGATTTAAATGCACGTTTTATTGCAACATTTTATTTGTCAGACCATGGCCCCAGCGCAATTGAGTGGGGCCATGGTCAGACATAAAATTGAAATAAGAGATTTTTAAAAAAAAATACTAAGCACTTTTCATTTTGCACTCAAAAGAACAAAATAACTTTTCTGAGTCAGAAAGGAAAATTTAAGTATTCCTGTCGTTTCCAATTATTCCAAGAAAATGACACCACAAACGAAGAAAAGTGCGGCTCAAGTCATGAAGCGAATTTCTTATCATTATCTAGCTTTCAATCATAAATTTGAGCGTTGAAACATGCATATTTTTCTTGATGGGAAAGTTTGGTTTGAAATGAATTGAGGCGCACTTTTCTTCGTTTGTGGGATCATTTTCTTTTTCTGACCCAGAAAAGTTATTTTGCCCTTTTGAGTGCATTATGAAAAGTGCTTAGTATTTTTTGAAAAATTCTGTTATTTTATTCTTTTTTGTGTACATGTATTTCAGAAATGGAGTAATGTTGCCATCTCAAAACTTCCCCTCATTTTTTCATATGAATGCTCCAAACTAAAAAAAAAGCTATATACGTGTCTAAATTTTTAAGCTATTGGCATTGAAAGTTATTTTTTGTTCCTCTCTAGGGTTTATTTGTGTGCTAATTTAATCAGAACCATTTAAATACTAAAGGTTTTCCAAACTAATTTATGCTTCACAACATACAAATTACTCGCGATAACGATCCTAATACGTCTCCTTATTTAGCCCTGTTATCTATTATCGGCATAGATCAATACCACACTAGTGTAGTGTTGCACAGATGAGGATAAAGATCCTATACCAGAGCAATCACTGCAAATAATCAAACACTTTTTGAACACTATTTGCACACGTACACTTGTCTCTTTTTTAAGAACACTATTTTTGTATTAGTCAATAGAACCGTTTTGTGAACACATGTCATAATACTTTTTGAACACGTACACTTGTCCCCTTTTTTAGAACACTTTTTCCGGTCAGTTTTCAAAACACTTCGGGAAACACTGTTCGGTACATGTATATCCTTTTTAGCGCACTTTTTAGACATTTCATGGATAGTGTAAAAGAATGGTTTTTGAACACTTGCGCTAAACATTTTGTGGCACACGTTTTAGTACGGTTTTTAGGATATGTTTCGGAACAATTACCGATCACTAATATCCTCCCGGAATGTGTGCTACCCAAATATAAAAGAAGCTTATAAAAAGAAAAAATACTCACTTAATTCATTTCTGTTGAGACTGCAAGCTTGATGATGGGTTTAGGCTTTGAGTGAATATGATTATTAATCTGCGTTATTAGTTTGAAAATTTAAAATCTAATAGCATCACAAAACCAATTGAATAGTTTACAGCAAAATAAAAAACGAGCAAAAAAAAAAAAAAAAAAAAGGAGCAGAAAATTGTAGTACAAAATCATATTTACTACAGAAATGACAACTAAATTTGAAATATAAATTTCAATAATACCAATCAATAGTGTAAAAAGCAAACAAAAATGTCCTCAAGAACAAAAACTTTTTTTATTACTGTCTATAAATGTAATTTGTTTACGTTCCTACTACTTAGCTACTCAGTAGTCTACTGCTCGGCTTATGATCAATGACTATTGAAGTAAGTAACGTTCTTTTATACCATTAAAATGCAATGAAATTCTTTAATAACTAATCATTTCTGTGAAACTTCACTGCAAAGTTGGAATTACCAATTAGTTAGTATTTAGTTTTTCTTCCTTGTGCAAAGTACAGGAGTAAATGCATTATATTAAAAAAAAAAAAAAATCATTTGAAATAGGCCAAAAAATTACATTTAACTCATTCCCAGATGTATGTTTAGTGTTTTCGAACCGTTTGCAAGTGCATATGAATGTACGGGCAATCAAAATGCCCATTTTTGATAGTTATACTGAATTCATTATCTGGAGTTTTCTCGTCACGTCAGTAAGTACGCATGTATCAGAGGTAAATTCGTACCAGTTCCAGAAACGTTAATGCTAAATGATTGAATAACGATTTTTGGCCAGTTTTGTGTGGAAGCAGAATTATTTTTCTTGAAAAGTAACGGCATTCCAGTAAGACTTAGCACGAATTCACTTTTAATGTATTTCGCATACCTGAAAAACTGTATGCAGTAATAAATTAAAATGTTGTATGTAGACTGAGTGGAGTCTGGCTGTGCATCTCCATTTGTGATGTGCACAGAGGTTCCAAAAGAAGCATTTACACTTTTTCTTTTTTTGAACCAAATCGGTGTAGTTTTCAATGACGGCTAAGAAGCATATTTTTCTCGATTATGCTCGATTCGATCGAATTCTATCTACTAGTCACGTAGCGAGACATTTTCTTCTGGGTAGTGTAAAGGAAATTTCTGACTTCACTTTTGGTTGATAGAATTCGTTCGAAACGAATATCGAATCATCAATTATGTTGGTTGAATGTGTCCCTGAAATGATGTTATGAATGGACGCCCACTTGGAGAAAAATTGAGCGACAAAAACTTCACTAGGTACCGTTTCTAAATTGTTATTTCAGTATTATTTTTTGGAAAAAATACTTCTGGAATAAAATTTTATGAAAATCTGATTATTATGTTGATTAAAAGTTATTAAACGTAACTTGCTGTTTTTTTAATGGCACATTCAACTCGATTGTGTTCAATTCGATGGAATGCTATCTACCAGTAGCGTAGTGAGAAATTTCACCTGGATGAGGCAATGAAAATTTTTGGCGGTGCTATTGGTAGATACAATCTTATTCGATTGGATCGACTTATGTTTGGGTTGAATGGGCCACTTCAACTTAAAAAGTTACAGTTTTGTGCTTGAATTTTTTCAATAGTGCGATGTTCTTTAAATAAAAACACGAGTTCACATAAATTTCTGGTCAAAATCGTTTAAAAATATTTTGAAATACAGAGTGCTGTTTAAAAAGTTAAATTGTCTCAAGGAAGAAACAAGTTCCCTAATGCAGCTAAAAATTAAAACACGTATTTAATTTACATTTTAAACTAATGCACTTAGAACCTCTGAACTCCTATTTTGCAGTTTAATAAATAGATCTTGTCGTAAAACAAAATATTTTTTTAATTAACCTAATTGACATAAATACACATTTTAAAATTTACATCACATTATTGAAAGCAGTACTACGGAATCCTCATCGTCTTTGCGTAAAAGTTTAATAAATTGAGTGTTGGTCAACTTTGACTTATTTTGTTTCAATCGAACGTTTAATTAAATTTAGTGTGGTAGTTTCATTGTTTCAAAGCTTTTCAAAATACGAAAAAAATGAATTTCAGTTTCAAATGACTGGACATTTAAATACAAACGACGTCAGGAAAAAGTCTTACATAACTCGAGCTTGAACAGAAGTATGTTCATTTCTTTTCAATAAAAGGAAATCTTGAAACGCATCTGCAGAAACCGTTTAGTTTTACTACTTAACAGTAATTTAACTCAATATTTTAAAAATTAATTCATTTGATACATGTACAGATTTTAAAATTTACATCACTTTGCTGGACAGTTGTATTGCAGAATCCTCGTTTTTACATGCAAGTCGATTCTATTGTAAAATTCCATAAAAAATTAATTTATAAAAGCTATTTTTTTACATTTATAAACTTTATCAGTTTAACACAAATAATATATGTCCCCTTAAACATTAAATTCTCTTGGATAATATTTATCTAGAATTAAACCCCCTCCCTCCTCCCTTTCTTTTTATCATCAAATATAGCTAAAATGTTTTTAAAATATCAGTTTTTTTTTTTTTTAATTTACGGCGAAATTATCCGAGTCTCCTTCCTCTAACGTCTTCAAGTTCAGCTTAAAACTATACTTTTAAAATTAAATTTTGAAACATTGAGGTTGGATATCCCCTTAAGTCCCCTAAAAATGTTCTTAATTCTTCACCTCTGAATCGTTTTCGGAGGGGATCATTCATGGAAACTCTTACCCTTATAGTTCACTAAAGACCAATCTAAAATTACAATTTTAAAAATCCAGTTTAATTCATTTTTCTAGAACCCTACCCCCCCCCCCCCTTCGTTTTCTCACCTTACATCACCCAAAGACAGCTTAAACGTTATTTTCAAAACCTCAGCTTCAACAAATATCTCGGGAAGGTATCCCTACACCTTTGCCCGAACATTAAAAATATGGCCTAAAATTGCGTTATTAAATAAAAAATTAGAATTTTTTTAATTAAAAGCCCTGAAAATTCCGAGTATTCCAGTCTGTGCCCCCCCCCCTGAGCCTCTGTTTTATAGTGTTAAATAGTTTGCGTAAAATATATGTCTAATATTGAAATATTTCTTTAATATCTGCAACAGAATGAACTTTTTACTTATCCAATAATTACACTTTTTCGTCAAAATTTTCATCATATGTTATTTAATTTTAGTTCATCAAGGTGTGCATTTTTCTTAAATAGGACATGGTCATTTTTCAAAATATAAAATTTTTTATTAACGTGTCGAACAGCGAATTGAAAAATTGGTTTAAATAAGGCAAAAAAAGGTAAATTTCTAAGAATTATCTTCTAAACCAGAGCTTTTAAAAATTTTGATTTCCAACCCTATTTTTGAAAAATTCCAGGCCCGATATATGTGCTGAGACACACATACACTTATACAACCCTATATAAGCTTTAGTAGTGTCAGAAATCCTATCAAGATAGCTGATATAACTTTTTGCATATATTTCGAGCTCAGAGTAGAAATTCAAACATCATTTTTTTTTTTTTTTGCTTTACTATGTATTTGTGTTAAATTTAAATTGTGAGACTCGAATTTCAGAAATTTATAAAGTGTAACAACTAACAATAAAGGTTAGGGATCCTTGTTCCAAGTATAATCGATGATCAAACATCTGGATTACAATTGTATAATTTTTAAATTTAGTTGTTTATATTCTTCTACAACTTAAACAGTATGGTGAATAAAAGTTTATTTAAAACAAAATGTGAATGCTAGGAGATGTACAAGGGCTTAATGTACAAATGCTAACGCATAATGTACACAAAATATGGAACTCAACGATCTGCGAGTGCTAAGTCAATTTTCAAATGTTTAAGCATAATGTAATGAATAGTAATAAAAATAAGTAACTTGCATTAAATTATTCCAAAGCAGACCAAAACAGTTACAGATGAAAATTCTGAAATTGATATCAATGTTTACTAATACTTTCTGCGTAGCTTCGCAGAATTTGGCACACGTGATGAAATACGTCACAATTTCGTAGCACAAAGTTCTGTCAATTAAGTTTATGAGTGAGGGTATTGAAAAAAATGTAACAAAATTTACACTAAAAATAACGTCATTTAATTTAATAGTGTATACATACAGTATATAGTACAGCCAACCAATCCTCATCTAGCCATTCTCATTGCAGCAAAGATAGCAATGATTTTACAAGTGTGCCCAAATGTGACCGAACATGTTTTCAAATGTGTTGACGAACCATCTGCTGCCTGGACTCGTGTGTTGGCATTCGAGGTTCAGTATCCAAAACACATTCGGAACACTTTCCTTCTGACGGAGCTTATTCAGAACACTTCATAGCGCACATTTACATATTAGGCTCACTTTTTCTGAAACAAAGTGTTCCAAATTGTGCAGGTTTATTTGCAATGATGATAGTAAATAAATTTCATGCTTGCTCTTGCTCAAGAGAAGCCTTCATTCAAAAAGTCTTGTTATAGTTACTATTGATATTACATTTGTAAGGCAACAAATTTTTGTAGCAATGAGTTTTATATTTAATCATTTAAAGGGGAAATTACATGAAATTTACTGTTTTCCATCCTAACCGAATTTTATTTCAGAATTTAATTTTCAAGCGTTAAGTTGTACCTTAAGATTGAACAAATCATTTAGTGAAATACCGAAGTCTTTAAGTGTCTAATTGCTGAGAAATAAGCAAAAGTAGGCCTCATAATTTCCATGACAAACATGACAAATATAATAAAAGTGCTTAATAAGAAAACAATTAGTGGGAACTCTGGATTTGTTGATTTTACTAAGTTCATCAATGTTCGACTCATAGAGTAAAAAAATTACATAGAGAGATTGAAACCGGAATTGTGGGTTACATCGGTGCGAAGATGTGCGGAGTTATGATAACGCAATCGCTTCGCAAGAATGGTTATCATCAATTTCGTGCTGAACAAATTGATTATAAAAATTTAATCAGAAAGTTTTTAGAATTAAAAGTCAGACAAAAGGTTAAAAATATTTTTTTTATTTTATTATTATTATTATTGTCATTAATTTATGGAATTTGGTTGTTTTTTTCCACTTGTTTTTATTATTTAGTTTTATAAAAGGGTTTTAATCAATATATGTTTATTTTATTCACTGTAACAACTAAATAAGAGGCAGTGAGAAGCAAAGGGATGTAAGTGGACATTTTCAAGTTTTGAGTAAAACGCATTTAAAGATAACATCCCTAGGTAGACTTTCATTGAAAAGTTTTTCTAAATCATGCTGTACAGCAGCACCTACCAGGGCTACTAGTATTATTTCCTGCCCCAAGACAGAGGAGAGGTTCCCCTAGAACTTGTATTGGTTATCTCCAAATTTTTGATTTTGCCACTTGCATCCGCTTGCTTCTCACTACCTCATATGAACAATTTTTCTGCTATTACACCGCAAAATTTGCTACAACCATCCCTGATGGTAAAACGTTCCTTCGCCGACACGAATCACGGTTTGAAATATAAGTACGTCATAGTTACAAGTATGTACCAACAGTCCGGTCATGGCATCCAGAGACTACGCCCTGGTTATAGACTCATCAGTCTGGAGTACTCGATAACCGACCTAGATGCAGATGTTCTCTCATTGAAGCTAGGATTACCTATACACTGGTAGCTAATATTGATTTACCACACCAGCGAAAGTCCATTAAAAGTAGAAAAACCGCAATTTGAATAATTTGAATAGATCCATTCAGTAAACGCGATGACCTTAAAAAATAATCCTTGGCAGGGAACTCATAAAAACAAGTTTTTTCCCCTCCTCATTCTGAGCAGAGCTGTGGAGTAGGAATCGGACGTAGAGTCGTGGCGTTGGAGTCGGGAATCAAAGGTTTAAAATTTTAAGAGTCAGAGTCGAGATCGAGTCAAAGATTTAAAATTCCGAAAGTCGGAGTCGGAGTCGTGGAGTTGGAGTCGGGAGTCAAAGGTTTAAAATTCCAAAAGTCAGAGTCGATCATTTTTCCTCAAAGTCCTCAACTCTGCCAGAGCTTGCGAAGTCGGAGCCGGATTGATTTTTGTGATAAGGAGTCGGAGTCGAAGGCTATAAAATTCCCGGAGTCGGAGTTGGAATCAGCCATTTTTCTTCCGACTCGGCCTGATTCTAAGTGAAGCGCGAAAGAAAAAAAATATATCACGCACCCGAACTGAAAATGAATCATTTCTTACCGATTCGAAAAATCAATAATTCGGAAAGCATTTTCCGCATTCTAATCACCCTTCCTACCATACCTGCCACCATTCACGAAACTTTTCCCTCATCCACTGTGCGTGTGTATGTGTGGTGTGTGTTGGGTAGAGGGGGTGGGGTGAACCCTTTCTCTTTAATTCCAGTTACTCTCCTTGAGCGAACCCATTCACTTGCGTACAGCCAGTTGTCTGTTACAGTGCGCTAATCAATGGATGGGAAATGAGATTAATGGCCAAGAATATAGCGTGGCGTGCAGTGTTTCTTCATTGTGTGGAAACTGTGCAGGAATTGCGTCATTTCCGAACAGCTAACTTAAACTGTTATTTTTGACTTCTATTATGAATACAATTAGAGTATCATGAAAGAATTTTTATAGTACAATAAATATTAGTTGCTTTGCCAAATACAATTGCTCAATCTCAGCAAAAAGGTGCTGAGATAAAGCTGTAAGTACCACAGCGAAGCCCATCCTCTAGGTGCATTCCACTTTCCACTCAAATGCTGCGGTGAATTCCGTCAAAAACCCCTCAAAACGAATTTAAAATCTCACAAAAATTACCACACCCAAAAAATTAAATAGCAGAGTGTGTATTTTTTTTATGTTGTTTGGAAAATGTCGATTGTAGCATACATTTTATGTGACAATGGTTCATATGCACGTGCTGACAAGCCAAAAAAAACTATTTGCATTAAATCGAGGGTGAGCAAAATGGAAATTTAGGCCGATGTTTGAGTCGAAAAAGTTTCGCGATTACAATACTTTCTTTGCTATACGTAAAAGGAAGAAAAAAACCTGAAATATTGCAAAAGGAGCCTAAAAGGCAGGGGCAGATACAAGGGAAGAGTCATAGGGGTCATACTCCCCCCCTTAACCGTCGACAATATTATCCACCTATTGTGTTCAACTACCTTATGAATAAGATATAAACGATTCTAATCATCATCGGGGTAGGGGGGGGGGAGAGATGCGTACACATCAGCGCACTATTTTAGTTAGCTATTTTGATGGGGTGTGTGGCAAGTTAAAAAGACTAGAAGAACAAGGCCAAACTAATTGTGGAAACCCCAATGTGTGTTAACCTCCTAAAAACCCTAAAGGTGCATTCCTTAGGGCACCTTTAGCCTCTTTTAAGGGAGGCTAAAGGTGCATTCTTAATCGGCCAGGAATCTCTCTGGCATGGAATACAAGGTTGTTCTGCAAGGCTATTCTGTACTACAATACTTTGTAAACATGTTTTGTGTACACTGAATATAAGGCCTGGCCTATGACGGCAAAACTACTGTAAAAGTGAAAATTTCCTCATTGTGAGAGGCAAGAAAAGATAAAATAAAATGTACTTCCATGGAAGTCAAGAAATGACAACTTAGAAATATAAATTATGAACAACCAATTGCATGGATTGTTTGATTAGTTCCGATTGAAGAACTTGCTGTCATTTACGAACATTTCAAGCTGAAAACTATTTTAAACCGTCTATAGATCCACTTTTGCAAAATCCACTGCTGGATATTGAATTACAATGACGCTCTCCAAAGTTACCTCAGCTGTTGAGGTGTTTATTTTGTGACGTAAGTGGTGAGGTGTTGTATATCCTACCTTCTTCTGCTTGTATAACTTCAACATTATATTGCACCCCACAAACTTGACCAATTGATAAAAGAGGATCTCTTTTTTTTATCAGAAAAACTGGTAAAAAAACGATCTTTTTAAAAGTAGAAAATGAATATACAGGTGTAGTGTAAGTTTTTTTCTCTTTTTTGCAATTTCAGTTGTGTGTGTTGGGGGGGGGGAGGGAAGGGTTTGGAATGGTAATAAAAGCCTTTTAAAAATTATACAAATTATAAGCAATTTGATCACATGTTTATTTTTAATTCTTTTATAACTATATTATTTTTAACTATATTAAACTCGAATTAAATCAAACGGTCATATTTGCACGCATAAAAATGGTTAAAAATTCAGTTTGGCAACAAAAAGGGATATATTACCTTTTTCACATCAAAAAATTGCTTTATAACAAGAATTCTCGACAAACATACAGTCTGATCACCGATTAGAGGAAAAGGGAAACATCCGGTTTACAGGCGGAAATGAACGCATCTATTAGTTTTCAGGGATGCCAGATTTTGCAGATGTATGTTAGCCCCTAAATTAAGCATTCAAATGAGCGGAACACGGGCATTGAACTTTATTTTTTCTCCCTCATTCAGATAGACTCGTCTTAACTGGACGTTTGCCAGTTCCATATAATTCGTGGGCAGGCTGTTAAGCTAATCATAAAAATGCACCACGTGATTAACACAAGAAAAATGCCGCATAGTTGTGCTATCTCTGGTAATTTAATAACCGAACTATATTTGCTAGACGTATCTCAGACGTGCACTAGAAATAAAATAACGCATTATACAAGATGACCATGTGGGACATGGGTACGCGCAAATTTGCCGAAATCTTTTGCCTAAGTCAGACAATCCGTTAAGTGTTTAAGCAGATTAAAAGTGGGAAATTTCTGATGGGTTTTGCAATATTTATTTTGGTCAAAAAACTGAAACAGTACAGTGACACACATCCTACACATGTATATGAAACCATAAGAGGCAGCGAGAAGCAAAGGGATGTAAGTTGGCATTTTCAAGTTTTGAGTAAAACGTGATTAAAGATAAGGTCCTAGGTAAGTTTTCATTGAAAACTTTTTCTAAATCATGCTGTATAGCAGACCCACCAGGACTACTAGTACTATCTCTTGCCCCAAGACAGAGGAGAGGTTCACCTACCATTTGTACTAGTTATCTTCAAATTTTTAATTTTGTCACTCCATCTCCTTGCTTATCACTGCCTCATATGTAAATATTGGAAAAGTCCAACTCTTCTAGAGTGTAATAAAACACCCCATCTCATCCCTGCAAGTTTAACCATTTCATTGTGAGTATGACTTCATATCTTCCCCCTGCCAAAATAATGCTATTTCTGTAGGCTACAATGACGAGGTTCTGAGCATACGACCGCAGTGAAATACGACAGTAGAAGTTGAAGACTGATTATTTCTTTTACAGAAGAAGGATTTCAGCATTCTGTTATTTGTTTGAAAATCTAGTGAAAATTGTTATATAAGGGATAGATATAAGAAGACACATAACAAAAAGAAGTATAGGGGAAGAGTGGGTACAGTGAGACACGAAAATTCAACTGCATTTTTTGTCATTAAAAAACACAGAAATTATTTATTTTTCAAATGGTACAATACTATAATAAGCATTATAAAAGGAAATCTAGAAAAAAAAAAACACAAATTCGCACAAACGAGAAAAAAAAAATAAAATAAACGAAATGCAATTTTGCCTCTATCAGTGTTCCTTTTGTAACGGAGAACAAGTAAAACACACTTTTTTTTAATTAGCAAACTTGAAAAGAATCTAATTTTGCCTGGAAAAATGTGAATGATTATTGTCCTATGGTTCTGGTATGAGCTATTGTCTTCGGTAAGGTAAATTTCATGTCATCTTAACACATAGTAGTGACATCTACCCCGTTTTTGCTTGAGACTGAGCTAGAATTATTTAGATGTTTCTGGATTATCAAATTTACTTTATTACGTGTCATCTTGTGATGTAGCATTTGATAAGAATGGAATGCTTTCACCGTAGCTATTGTTTTTTACTAGTACAACAGCTTCTTTCCGGTTAGTTTCAGAAAATCTCCAAAATAGCGTATCTGACATCTTCTTTTTTTTAGGCATGGTTGAAATCTTGAAATGCAGAAAAATAATTTTACATTCAGCACATTGCAATGAAGCAATAAAAAATAATTTAAATAAATTAAGTACGAAATAAAAGTGTTTATGTGATAATAAATAGCAAGAAAGTTCATATTTCCATTCAATCATCCCTATTTTGTTGATGTACGGCTTTCAAACTTATTTTATTATTTGCATCATCAGATTAGTTGTAATTAAATTTAATTCAATGTATAATTTCTCCACTTTTAACATAAAAATGCCATGGGAGCAGTGAACAACGAATTAATGGTGTCTCAGTGTTCCCTCATTGCAAAATACAAACTCAATAGGCTAGCATTCTGAAACCAAGAAAATTCACAACATCATTCTACCGCTAAAATGAACATTAGTTAATAAGCTAATGTGAGATTAATGACACCAGTCTGTAAAGTTTATCTAAGAGTTTAGAAACATTGCAACGAACAATGGAGATATTTTACTTCGATGGGTTCGAACTATTATTGCACAGTTATTTTTCTTACCTGATACTTGCAAGCAATTTCTTTTCTATAATATCGTTCACAGTATGTCTACCTGACTTTTCAAAAGTTTTACTGGGTTGGAAATATCCAAAGAGAAAATATATTGCTGTTGTGTCACTGTTCTCGCTGTCTCACTGTACCCCTGTCTCACTTCTCCCCTACTTAGAGAAAACTGAAAACCAATGCAAAAATGAAGTAAAACATCTTCTACTTAAGGGATCTGACCTAAGGACCTTTAACGTTCTAAATTTTCAATTTTCAGGACAAAAATATATGTGTGCCTAATTCAATTGTAACCAGTTTGATACCTTTTTTTTTATTACCGTACGATTTGTTTTTTTTTTTTTTTTTGAGTTATCGCTTGAAAAACGGAAACTGTTTCTCAGAGATTTTTGTCAAAAGCCCCTGTTTACTCTTTTTCACAGAAATTGTTTTTCATTTTGCTCTCTTGATACAATCAAAAGGTTTATATATGTATATGTCTTCAGGGGTATGTTTGTTTGCCCTATCTTTATAATCTGAACCTAAATTTTACTTAAGTATCAAATTTATTTATTTATTTATTCGTTTGTTTTATTATTTTATTTATTTATTTATTTTAAAATTATGTTCTCTAAAAACTTTTGTAAGTTTTGATATCTATTTTTAAAATTTAAAAACACAAAGTTTTTGCTTCAATTTTAATTTAAATTCAGGTCCTGAGGGAAGTTGTATGGCAATACTTTAAAATCAATATTAAAATTATACATGCATTTTGCAGTAAGAGAGAGTGTACGTTGTTACTTGTCATAAATGTTTCAAACTTGAAAAAAAAGTAAATTTCATTATCTTTTCTTTTATCAAATTGTAATTATTTTCTACATATTATACATTTTTCTTCAGATTTTTAGCTTTCATTTAAAACATAAGATTTAGTTATAGCTTGTATAGAAATTTAGTTACAAGTTTTCAAATAATGGATATTTGTCGTGACGCGTTCACTCTTCCATGGTTTTCAGACCCCTTAATATATTTTCAAAAAAAAAAAAAAAAGTACCGAAACGGCGTTCTAGAACTGACAAAAGATAATAGACCACCGCTTTATATCCTCCAGACAAAATCAAAACCTTTCACTTAAATTTAAAAAAAAAAAAATCACACTTTCTAAGTTGGAGAACTGTAAGTAAAGTACAAGGTTTTAAATGTTATATAATGTACAGCAACAGTTTTAATGAACTGTGTTGTGATAGCTCAATGCGTAAAACAATTCCGACTTGCGTATGATTTTATGAACTACATTGCAATTTCATACTCACTGTAGTGGCGCTTTTCTGCCGTAAGCTTATCCGTACTGAAAAACAACATTTACAAGAACGGCAAAGATCAAATTGTTCCGTGCGCTGAGAGAACTGAGCCTGATTCTTTGAATTTAAAGTTTATGAATATATTACTAGCAACAGCTATAAATTATTTTAGTTGTACTAATAACTGATATTAATTTTGTATCCTTTTAAAAATTTGGCAGTTTTATACATGGAATTAAGTTGCGGCATCAAATAGGCGACAAAGGAATGATGTTTCAAAACATTGATGATCCAAAACGAAACATCGATGGTATCAATATATCGACCAAAAAACATTGGTGTTCTATAAAGTATTGATTTTTAAATATCTATTCATAGATAGAAAACTCTTACAAATCTTATTATGAGAGAAGTGCTTGTGTTTACTAAGTTATAACTAAGATTTTGGAATTTTTAAAGCATCCTCAGTACAAATAATGAAGATAGAAGCTTTAATAATCTTTTAAAAAACTTATTATTCAGAAGAAGTAATACAGATAATGGATGCATTGATTTAAAGTACAAAGCATCGAAACATCAATCCAAATTAAGAATGATTACCAATATCTTTTAAGTTTGCAGCTGATTAATGAAAAGTTTAAAAATGAGATATTTAACGGATAAAACTAACTAATCATAGAAATATATTTTTTTTACTAGAAATAAAGAATAAATAAATTTTAGAACGAATAAGCGTCGAGAGAACATTGTACAATATTAAGTGATTGTAATTACATTCAATGTAACATTATAATTTAAGTACATACATAAATCAGCAACGTATTGGGGGAAAAACTAAAACTATTGTAACGCTCAATATTAGTTGACAGTGTACCAACATAGAGGATTGCTATCTAGCATTTAGCTTTTAGTAGAAATCTACTTCTTTGCTGAGCCTCAGTTGCGATCACAGATGCAGTTTTCATCATGTATGTTATTTAATGTAATCATTACGATTTTGTAATGATATTTTAGTTTTATAGCAAGACATTGGCATCGAAAAAGCATCGAACGCCAAACATCGATGTTCGAAAACCATTGATCCAATTACACCGATGGTAAAATCGTCGATGTTTCAATAACTTTGGCAATATCTCTACACAGAAACATCAGAACTATAATTGGGTAAATAAAACTTTTTCTTTTTAATCTTTACTGTGGATATTGAGAATAGGCTACTTTTCCCCATAAATTTGCCTGAACAATTATTAAATATTAGGAATAAAATTGAACAAACGATGAAAAATTGAACTCCAACTGATTTGCTTTTATTTAATTTCTTGAAAATTGCAGGTGATTTTTCCTCATTGATCTTAATAGCTTTTATCCTTAAAAAATGCTCTGAATTTGATCTGTTTCAGAAAATTTGTGAAAGAAATTAATAGAAGTCATAAAATGCCAATTGAAAAGAATTGTCAAAATCGAGTGAAGAATTTAAAAAAAAAAAATGCTTTTAGAGAAGGAGAATACAAATTACAATCCCAAAGGAAGAGAAATGCCTCCCCCCCCCCCAAATATTCAACAATATTAATTTAGAAATAAGTGGTTAAACTTAAAGTTATTGATTGTAATAACTATTTCCCGATCGAGGTTTTCGAACGAGAAATGGTTCATTCGAATCGTACTACTCCCTCAGAAAGAATTATGGGGGAGGGATCAGACAAACTGACACATAGTACATGAAATACACCACCAGCTCAGTCATTCCAGCCGAGGACTGAATTTTGTGCTTATTCGCACTCATCAACCCGGCATAGGAAGTGACTGAGCTGGAGGTGGCAAACCTCTTAAGGAAGCCAAGAGTGCTAAATGAACTGGAAGCAAATATAGAATTAGCACTGAACAGACGAGTGACCGAAGCAATGGTTCGGTTCAACTCGAAGATAGGGCGGTAACTTACTGAAAATGACACATAGTACTTATTTCTCCATCTCATACGATACTTTCAAATCCTCTACGTTTCAATATGTATTTAATTAATTAATTAAAATGAATTCATGAATTTTTTTGCTTTTAGCGATTTTTTTCTGCCTCATTTCCTGTTTCTGTTTGTTTATTTATTTTTACTTTATGGGAAAGTAAGTTAAAATACGTTTCCATAGGAAGTGAATTTAATTCCTTATTAATAGCTCATTCTATTGAAAAAAGGCAGTTATCATAATTCAATTATAACTGGAAACAGCTTCGAGGAAGTTTTCAAATTTAGGTATTCTCGTAAATTAAAAACACCGCTATCAGCAATTTAAAAGCCATTTCTCAAGAACATAATGGTTTTTTCAATGATGAAGATAACAGACCATAGACTTTAATGATAATGGGTCCGTCTTCAAGGTCAGCTTTCGGGCGAGGAACTCCCGACTGTCAAGGTTAGGATTAATCAATACTTAGCGTGGGCGTGTCACAGCCTTCAGCCGTTCTATTTTTAGCTGGTTTAATGCTGCAATATCGCAGACCGCTTCTCCTTAGCACGATAGGTGACTGGGCATTTCAGCTCATGGGAGATCTTTGAAACTGTAGCTAGGCTGCCTGATTTTTATTCTGTACTAAAATTTGCCCAGGGGCAAGATGCTATTTTTGCTCGATTTTTCAAAATCTTGTTTTATTTATTTCTTTTCACTTATTTTGGCAGAAAGGAGGGGACGAAGAGCTCTAACATTTAAAAATTGAAATGCAATAAATAAAATAAGGTAGTGAGAAACAAAGGAATGTAAGTGAAATTTTTCAAGTTTTCAGCAAAACGCGTACAAAGTTCGAATCCCAGGTAGACTTTCATTAAAATATTTTCCAAAACTTTTCTGTATAGCAGTACTTACCTGGAATACTCTTGCCTTAAAATAGATGAAAGAGCCCTCTATCATTTCATGTGTACTAATTATCTTCAAACTTTTAATTTTGGCATTTACAATCCTTTGCTTCCAAGTATGTCAAATAATCTCTTATTCATGAAGTCATATTTTACCATCAAACTTTCTCTTTTACTGTCATTTAATCAAGAAAATGGAAAGAAAAAGTCATTGAATTTCTAGTTAGTCAAAATCTTCTGCGCCTTATAATTACATCTAAAAATATGGTTGCACATTTGTTCCCTAAAATAACGGCATTTTTTAAAGGTTTAAATAGTACAGGGTACCCAAAAAATCCTTACCACATTTTTAAAATTCATAGAAAAGTAAGAAATTGTCGTATGAATATGCGGTTTGCGCCATAATACTTCACAGGTTCAAGAAATCTTCATGGCATCGTAAAAAACGAAAACGAAAAATATATATAATTATAGATAATCGCTGTATTGTCACAGTAAGAAAAACATCATGTGAGGTGTTTAATATTTTTTTTCAATAGAAAACAATACCTTTTATTTGCAGTTCAATGTGTGGATAATTTATGGGCATGGGATGAAGTTTAATACCTTTTGGATGTTGTTCGAGCAGCAAATGGTGCGCATATTGAACTCAGGTAATAAAAGGTATTGCTTTCTGTTTTACAAATGAATTAAAAACCCACATGACGCTTTTTTTTCGTGATCACGATGCAGCAATTTCTTATAATTACACTTTTCTATTTTCCCCTTTCTTTTAGGATGCCAAAAAAATTTTTGAGCCTGTCAAAAACCGTACATTCATGCGATAATTTGTTGCTTAGCTATGAACTTTTAAAATGTGTCAAGGACTTTTCGGAATTCCTTCGTATTCCGTTTGTTCTATGCATGTTTATTAGTTAGTTTTACCTTTCAGATTTCTCTCCACTTTTCTAAGACTGAAGTTTATAAAAATAAAGCATCCTCACACGCTATTCAGGGAGAGAGAAAATAGATTTGAAACGAGGATAAAGCTATCTTTTAGTGATATAGTTTTTGAATAATTGTTGATATAACCTCTAAAAAACGTCAAAAAATAAATAAATAAATAAAATCCGCATAAAATAATCCAACTTTAGTTATCTAATCAAAAACTTGAACAAAAAGGGAAAATTGAAACATATTGACTACAAAAATGTGCTGTTTTCAATAGTTCTTTCAAACTTGAACTTTACGAGATCAAACTATAATAGTCTCTGGGCTCACCCATGAGAAGTAAAATAAGATATAACGACGTTTAACTGCCCAAAATTGTAGATCAATGCATGTACGTGTTTCGGGGTTACAAGGAACAGCCTTTTCAATGCAAAATAAGTGGACTTATGGCTGAAAAGATACCTGCTTTTCATGCACAGGGGTATTTATTCAGTTTCACCAATGAAAATTCCAATGATTTTTCTCATGCATAAATACTATCATACTTTATCCATCTTGCAGCATTGATCATTGAACACAAGTTGCACAAATCTTTAGAATTTGGAAAGTGGCTCGTAGTTTGAAAATAATGGGAAAATGTTCATATGACATGTATATATTACCGTTAAAGTATATACTGCAGTTAATATCATAGAATACCTAGTTCTTCCATGAAATAACTGATCGTGTCCATTAAAGTGTGTAATATGTTAATAATTTGACACTTTAACTAGTAATTCTATGAAATAACTAGGTATTCTATAAATTAACTAATGAGAGACAGTTAAAGTGTAAAATAAACAATTTGTCTAGAATGAAATATCTATATAGGTAATCTATAAATAAACTAATGATAGACAATTAAAATGAAAAAGAAGCAATTTATCTAACTTATGCAGCGTATAGAAATGGTATTTATGGAAACGTACCCTAAAATCATTTGTTACAACAAGGATTACCAAAATGACACTTGGAATTAAGAAGAACATTATTTCTAAAACAAAAACATTTTTTGTTGACACACTGGGTTTTACACGAACATTTTTTTAATGCAGCTGGGGTGGAAGGTAAATGTATTTGTCGTGCAAGATATATGATGTAGATTATTTTACACTTGAACGGGCTGCAGATCGTTATTCTATGAAATAACTAGTTAAACCACGAAATACAAGAGAGTTTTACACTTTAACGGACACGATCAGTTATTCCATGAAATAACTACGTATTCTATAAAATAACGGATTTCATACTTTAACGATAACATATACATTTAACAGAGATAAACAATGCTTTACATATGTATATTTTGTCCTTCCTCCTATTGTTTGTTTTAATATGCTCAATTCTGGATTTGCTTCGAGAAATACTTGTTGATTTCCGCCCTACAGATATTGTGGACAACTTTACTGCCGCACTAAGCACAAAAGTTGTATCTGCAGTTGAGTTCAAAAGGAGAATTTGCCGTTTAAAGTTGCGTGCTTCCATGTGTATTCGATCCAGATGCACCTTTATAAAATAAATAAATAAAAAATATTTCTCATTGATAAATGACCATAAAACGTTGTATTTAGGGGAAATATGTGACAAAGAACTACCGAGTAACCGTAACTCAATTTTTACAAAAAGTGTAGATACGTCTTTTGGCCTTATCACTTCATGGCGAAGAAATCCTGCCCTAACTATTTCATTTACTTCTCCCAATGTGGATATAAGAAGCATAGGTTGGAACTCTGGGATTAAGATGGAAGAAGAATAAATTTGAGTATTTTGAAAATTCTGTTAGTTTCGAACTATACCTCATTTTTTGATGATGAGACATAAATGATTTTATAATGCACTTTAAATATGGAGATTCAAAAATTTAGATTATGTGTCTTTCTTGATATAAATTACTAGTAATTTGAAAAATAGTTTACCATTAAAGAAAGCTATAACACCAAAAATTGCTCTTTTAATTTGATTTGAGAAGTTTCTGTGAACAATTTTTCTTTAAAAACGTATTCGTTTAACTTCTTCCCAGGGGGTCACTGAGCAGTTGTACATGTCATCAGGGCTTAATTTGCATGGGAGCTCACTGAAGCTGAGCTCCTGCACTTCTTTTCAATTTCATGCAAATTTCAACATTTTAAGCGAAACTTAGGCTATTTACATGTAAAAAAAAAAGGTTGTGGGGACTTTTAGACTCCTGCTCTTGCTTCTTTTGGTGGAAATTAAGCTCCGCATGTTGTGAATGAGTTATTTGAAAAAATAATTCATTCAAAAAAAAAAAAAAATAATAATAATACATTAAAAAAAATGCATTCAGACACACATAATCAAGAAATATTTTCAACACATTTCTTCAGAGAGTCATTGTAACAATTTCATATAAAACCTTATTTTATGATCATTATTGGAGGTTGAAAGAACAAATTTTCGAACCAAACGAGCAAATACGAGTGGTATTGACGTGAAGTTCATCGAAAGCTTGTTTGACCTTTTGAAATAAGTGCATAGATATTTTGCGCATGTGTGCCTCGGGCAAAAGCTGATTATCTACTTTCTTAGTAACTGCGGGAAGTCACACAAGTCACGTGCTTACCCAGTTCAATATACCCACGTGACATGTTTATCGATTGCGTGATGCCACAGCTTCTGTTCATTCATTTCGGTTCCTGATGAGTTCCAATTTATTAAATGTTTTCGTTTTGCTTCTGTGTTTTCTCTTTTTTTACGAAATGGCGCTGAGTCAACGGGACCTATTTTAGTCAACGAAGAGACTTTCAAAACTAACTTTACAGCAGTCTGGAGTGAAACGTTGAATCAGAAGCAACAGTCATACACAGCTTTCCTTTTCGTAAATTGAAATTTTAATACAGTTCTATAGCAAAAGTAGTCAATGTAGGAATCGTAACACTGCGCAGTAGGCAGCAACTTCTAACGCAAAACTTACTCTCTATACATTTTTTTTTTATGATCTTAAAAATTAAATGTTTGTAAATTTTTGTTTATCACAAAGGAATACTAACGTTACTCGTAAATAATAGCTAAATAATTTTCTTCATTTTATATCAACTTTTTAGATAGACCTAATTCATTCATTGTTTTTTTTATTTCCACACACATTTTTATAACAATTAATTTCAACTGTTATTATTATGTGAAAATTTAGAAATTTACAGGATTGATAGCACGCAAATTTCACAAAAAATGTAGACCTATGAAAAACCTCAGAGCAGCACTTACCCCTTGTCAGAAATAAATGAAATTACACAAAAATTTTACACTTTTGCGAAAGTTAGATATTTACTTTTCAGGTCACTCATTTTAGAGACATTAGTTGGATCTTTAAAGTCAAAACTTCTACTTCTTTAGCACCAACAGTAGTTCGTTTGAAGGATAAGAGTTTAGTATGTGCTTAAATTTCTATTAGCATAATTTTAAGCAATATGAAACAAGGTTTAATCAGTGGTTTGAAGTAGCGACGCTACTGTAGTAGCTACATTTTTTAGTAGTTTGTAATGTAGCGCACTATTTTTTGAAAAAAGTAGTGTAGTGAGTAGTTCGACACAAAAAAAAATAGTAGTTTGTAGCGATTTCTGGAAACTACTTTTTAATAAGTTTTTTTTTTTTTTGAGCAATCACGATTGCTTATTGCTTTCATTTCACCATCCTTGATGTTGTGGTTCCTTTTTCAGCTTGGACCAGGCACACCAGCACCACCACCCACCGGCCTCTGCAGGCGCGGCTCAGAGCACTGCCTCCTGGAATCCGTTTCTCCTGGTCGGAGACGTCCATGTCCTGCACACACGCGCACTCACACACACACACATACACACACACGCTCATACACACAAGCCTTTACACACATACACACATGCCTACGTGCATACACACAAGCCTACACATGCACGCACGCGCGCCTACACATACACACTCGCCTGCACACACACACACACACAACTATACACACGTAACCGCCCAGTTGGAGGGGTAAGCTTGGGGGGAGAGGAGCTGTTTCTAGAAACAATAGCCCCTAATGAGTAGGCCCCTGTCTCAACTCGTGATTGCGAAAAACATAATTTAAATTCAAGATGTCAAAGTTCAAATTATTATTATTATTATTATTTTAATGAAACAATAAGGTTCAAACGAATTTGACTCGCGCAAATCTTACGCAAGTTCATCAGCGGATGCAATGAGAAATACGACTCACAAAAATACGAGATGACCACAGGCCTATCATTTTGACACCATACGTTCTTTCTGTTTGACGCCATTAGTTCGTTTGCAATCGTAATTTTCATATTTTTCCAAAATTTGTATTGAATAGAGCTCGACTTAAAAAAAAAAAAAGTATGTATGAATTAGCGATAACCGCCAATTTAGTAGCTCCTTTGTTTATTCCTGGCTGCCGAGAACGTCGCGTGGATGAACGTTTTAGATTTCAAAGAGATTATTGTTCCAATACTGTAAAAGCACTTATTTACGCAAAAATGACTTTTACGCAAATGTGACTGAAAATTTACACTTTCAAACGCAAGTTGGTACGGGTTGCCGTTGTTCCAATTATATGGAAAAAAAATTCAAATTGTTTTGTCATAACAGGAAAAAAATAAGAGGGTATGCGACTTGAAAAATCGACTTTCATTTTTTGTGAGACACCCTAGACCCACTTTGTTTATTTACTTATTTTTTGAAAAGTAGCGAAGTAGCGACTACATTTCAAAAGTAGTTTGTAGTAGCTACATTAAAAAAAAGTTGTTGTAGTTGTAGTGAGCTACATTTCTAAGAAAGTAGTTGTAGTTGTAGTTCGCTACAAAAAAAAATGTAGTTCTTCCAGTACTGGGTTTGATACTTTTTCTTGAAAATACTTTTCAAAAAAATTAAGACAGAAAAATTGCATTAGAAACCCTGATAAAAAATCTTTTTCGCTTTCAAAGTACATGACAATTGTTTATGTATCAGTTAAAAAAATATAGTTATGATGCAAAAAATGAAAAATGGGTAAAGTCATTGGAAGTTTTAGAAAGTAATGTGCAGAAAATGTCTTGCAGCAAACTGATATGTGATACATATAACACTTTCAAAAAGCTAAGCTCGCTGTTGAACTTTTATTATCTTCAAATAAATTTTTAATTTCACCGTAAAAACGATTCAGAAACGTTCCTGATTTAATAATGGGCCGCTGATGTGCCCAATTTCTATCAGTAACATATCTTGCAAAAACCATGAACGTTTTGGGCTAAAAGTCCTTACTAAAATATACCTATACCTTAATGAAATCATCCTTAAATCTTTATTAATAATACAGAAATACCTCCGGTTAAAACCAGTCATGTTTCAGGAGCCTTCAGAGAAAACTTAAGTAGGTTTCAAGTAGTAGATTGGCAACTTCCTGATTACCAAGAAAGCTCCAAAAGCATTTGCAACTAGATCTAAAACATAATTTCAAGTACCAAGCAATTCACTTGATGGCAATTCTTGCAAAGCTATGGAATCCAGACTTATTCGCTCTCATTGGGAGCTTAGTCAATCTGAATGGGCCGATACAATTAATAAATGCGTTCCGTTAATCTTTAAACTGGTAGCTAAAAATATTTTTCCCATCAGTGAGAATTCTGTATTCGTGCAACTTGGAGTAATTCAGGAAACTTTTTGACAATAATACTTGATTTTCTCAGGAAATTGGTGAAAACCTGTGAAATCCTGAAACGTTCCATGGAAATTACCAGTAACACTGCGGAATTTTTTAAGTCTTCATTTTCGTATTTTGAAAACGATTATATTATTATATTAATGATTTTACTTCTGTTTTCGTTACAAAAGTATTAATCATTAATTGTATACAGTTCTAAATCAGAAAAGTTTATCTCACAAATGAATTTTTGCACTATTTTCTTAATTGGTACTATCACCTTAATTCAACTTTTAATAATACTAAGAACAAAATGACACCATTAATCGCACATTGTATAATCCAGTAAAACAAAGCATATGCACGTTATTTATTGAACTAGAGTCTGATCCTTAAACTGTCTACGCATGCTCTGAAGGTTGCAGACGATCAATATTTGAATCAGGAAGGTCAAGGAGCTTTAGCTTTCATTCGCCTTTTTCATGGCTTCATACAGACATAGACGTTCTCTACCCTAGACTAGGGAGTTTCTGGAATTCTTCGATCTTAAGTTTGAAACAATCAACGAATTTTAAATTAAAAGTCAAAACTATTCTTTTAATTTGCTGCATGTATTTTTCAGTGTTGTAAATTACAGAAGGGAAAAAGTTTCATCCTTTTCTATGAAACCATTTCAATTATCCGCACATGATAAATATCAGGAAAAGGGGTGAAATCGATTCAAACAAGAAAAATTGATTAATTGCCTTTTTAAAAGTTTAGTGTAGTAAAAGTCCGGAGAACAGTAGAGAGTAATAAAATCTTACATATGTTATTTTAGTTTTATTTTAACATTAAATTCTAACATTTTTGTTTTTACTTCCTTTTACAAAAAAGGAAGTATTGGATTCGCGAAAAAAAATTTCACTCAAAAATCGGCCTTAACTTCTATTTTGCTCACCCCCGAATGAATGTTGGGTTTTTTTCGACTCTACCACACGTGGCCAATGCGTAGTTACGTACAGACACTCGAAGTATCCATTTTGACGATCCCCGAGTTAATTACAATGAGTTTTCTCGTGACGTATGTATGTGCGTATGTGTGTATGTGTTTATGTGTGTATGTATCTCGCACAACTCAAAAACGGTATGTCCTAAAAGTTTAAATTTGGTACGTGGACTCCTAGTGGGGTATAGTTGTGCACCTTCTCTTTTGGTTGCATTCGGATGTTCCTAGGGGGTCTTTTGCCCCTTTTGGGGGGGGGGGAATCATTGTTAATTTCGATGTAAACTCAAGTGGTGTTATAATTCGGCGGACACTTGGCGATATATCGCCAGTCTTTTGGTTGCCAACTTGGTGACAAATTTGGCGACTTTTTTTTTAAATCTGGTTTCAATTTGGCCATTGATGGTGATATTTAGAGAGTAAACTATTGAATTACATTAAAATTGCTAATAATGGGAAAATGACATTAAATTGGAGTAAAAGGAAGTCATGTGATGCACATATCAGCTCGTTTGTTTAAGAAATACTCATACGAATGATTCACATATGACGAAAAAAAAAACAATGTTAAAGACTTTCAACATTGAGAATGGAACAAGAAAGGGGCGTTGAGGCTGAGGGACAATCGTCCCCATCGCCCGTCCCTTGAAGGACTCTCCACTGGCAATTTTTTGTTATTTAAGTTCATAACATCCAATTTTAAACTATCTTTTATGTGGCACTAGTTGGAAAGTCAGTTCGGGATTCCCCTCGCCGAAATTTTTCGATATTGAAATTCAAAAAATGCAATTTTAGACGACTTTCGATTATGTTAAGGAAAGGGGTGGAGGATTCGGAGCTCTACATCAAAAAAAATTTCAGAATTGAAAAGCGAAAAATTTGTAATCAACATGTGCAAACCAGGATACGCAGTAATAGATAAGTAATAAAAATCAAACCACCCCTCAATTGAACTTCGGGAGCCATCCTTGAAAAGGAATGCTAGACTTTTCAATCATTCTACGTTTTAACATTGACTTATGAGTAGAAATGAATATTTCTATTTCTGTAGAGATTAGAGGAGACTGCGTATAGTTGACACTTTTTACATTTTGATTTTTCTATTTTTTGTTTCTAATGTTACGTATCAAAATAAAATGTTATGTAAGGTTAATACTATGTTCCTATTAAATAATAATTTCAAAACTTTGCGGACGTTGTTTTTTCATAAAAAAGCATCATTTTTTTTCGAAGTGCATCGAAGAAAGAGAAGGATCTAAAGTTGAAGCATTGAAATTCTGTTTGCTTCTTGCCTCAACTGACCTTATATACACAAAATGATTTTTAAGAAAAACCTATTTTATTGATAACTATGCAGTTTAATATTTAACTGGAAAACATTTTTGTTTCCTGGTATAGTTTTTGCTGAAAATACACACGATTTCATCTTCTGTAATGTCATGAATTTACATAATTGGCAAAAACAAATGTAATGGATGGTTTTTCTTCTATTTCAAAGCATTCTGCAAATTTAACGAAATATTCACAGACATAATGGTTTGTCTCACGTACTCGCCGGACATATTTGCTTGTTACGAAATAATTTCTTTTTTTCTTAAATGAATCTGAAATGTACGTCCTATAGAAAAACAAAAGAGCAGATGTTGGCTAACTTTTTCTGATTCGATTAATAGTATTGATTGATTAAAGAAAGATTGTACTCCAAAGATTTAGGGACTTCCGGATACTTTGAAGTTCATTATCTGGGCATTTCGGGATATCCACGCTCTTCAGTGAGTCTCGAACCTCATTATTCGTATTTTCCTCATTATTCGTATCTTACTTATAAAAAGAAATTGCAAGAAAATGGGGCAATAATACAACTTTATTTGAATGTTTCTTCAAATTTATTTTTCATTCGCAATGGTTTTCTGGAAAAATACAGTTTTACTGTTTCTGAGGCACTTTCCTTTTTGTGCTCTTGCAAAGGAAAAGCACAGAGAAAAATAAAATTAGTAAATTTTTATAAGGAGCAATGTTATTTTAGTTTAGAAGTTTTCTGTTTTTTTCCCCCCACTCTGATCCCAATCGCAATCTTAAATTTTATTTATTGCCTACTTTTGACTTTCAGCATCACAAAATTAGTTTTATTTCGTACGACGTAAAATATAGAGGCAAAAGATTTTCATCAAAACTTTCATTCTCTAGATATTTATCAGTTGTAACTCATTGCTGAGAACAGGGAAAATCAGTTTTGAAGTTGCGGCAATCATTGCAATGCAGTGATATAACTTTCGTGCATGACTCATTACTCCATTTTCAAGGTCATAAGTTAACTTGCCAGGCTACACCTTCGATTAAACTTAGCATTTTAATATTTCATGAAACAACTTCACATTTTGAACAAAAGGGAAAAGTGACAATTTTTTATAAACTTTTTTTTTATTGTTGTTATTATTTCCCATCCCTTTCCTATGTCCTCCCTCCTGTTTACGTACATTATGCGAATTATTATTACGCTTGATAAATGTTTCAATCTACGTAAGGGGCCATTCATTAATTACGTAAGGATGGTTTTGGGAATTTTTGACCCCCTTTCCCCCATGTAAGGGTAAGTAAAACATCACTGGAATGGTCGTTAACTTCACTATTATTGAATATTTTTAAAAAAGTTTTGTGCAAACAATTATTTAGTAAAAATAATCTAGACTTAATGTTTTTTTGAAAAATATTTTTTGTATATATTGCGATACGAGTTAAAAAAAGACATCCCATACATAGTGCAATTCTTTTATAAAATTTTACACTATTCATTTTTTGAAAAACAAGTAAAAAAACAGCTCATCCTTGTATGATTTTTACCTTCCAGCATTAAACGAAATAAGATTCCTGCCAAACCACTTGACTGTGCTATTTCTAATATAAAATATCGACTTGGCAAATATTACGTAAGAATGGGTCTAACCCCCCCCCCCCCCAAAGTAAGAGTATGTAGAGATTTTTCAAACCCCCCTCCCCCTCGGGACCCTTACGTAATTAATAAATGGCCCCTAACGGAAAAGAACATGAATTTCAATGACTTCCCTGTCTGTACAATGTGTTCTAATTGTCTTAATTTACTACGCAATGCATTTCATTTTATTACCATAAACGCAGGTTACTTTAGTACTGGAGTCTGGCCAAAATTGGTGAACCTTTCTCCAATCAAACTTTCACACGGCTGTTATGTAATCGTTGTTGGCACTACTTTGGAAATTTTGTCTTCCAATCAGAGATATCTTTTTAAAAAATTGCACCAAACCAATCGAAATTGGCTTGCAACTAACTAATCAAGGGAAAGGACTGGGGGAATATATCATGATACTAGGATAACTTTGATAAACAACCTGCTGGGTGTCTTAGTAGTAGACTCACATTGAACATACAAGAAAATGAAGCTGGATGTACCGGCACTGCAGCAGACTGCGTAGTTTAAAGATTTTCAACACCATCTCCGCCCAGTAGTTTTAACGCAAATTAAGGTGATAAGCGTCATATCGGTGAGAATATTTAAGTACATGAAATTTGCAAGGTTTTTTACACTCCTTTCGTTTCACTGACAGATACTCCTAATGAAGATAGTGCTAACTCTCATCCAAACCAGTTTGTGCTTCAGAGCATTACGACCTTATCCTCAAACAGGAGCGAGGAAGACCAAAAACTCTGAGAGACGAAAAAGTTCTACAACAATATTCAATGATCTTCACAAAAATCTGTTGGAGAGAAAGGTAGTGCTGCCGTAAAACGAAAATCAGTCCAAAAAATCCCTACAGCCAGTAAGAAATTTGAAGATAGGAGTAAATTGAAAATATATATCGAGTAAATTGGGTTGGATCCAGTGTCGGAAATGTCACGTGAGGGCGGACCCGCTAGAAGTGTGTTAGATTAGCGCCCATTTTCTTCGAATGTAAAATTGCAGATCCTGTGATTTCCTTTTATTTCCGGGTCAATCAAATCTCCTTCTTTCAGCTTTGCATCACTTAAATTTTTGAATTTGTTCCTAAGAAGCAAGAAAGCCATTTCTTCCCTATCCAGAGCTTTTACAAATATTTTCAAAAACCGAGTTTTATGTGTCATTATGCAAAAAAGACAGATTGTGGATTCACAATTTGTTCACGTGACTTGTTTTTGGTGCCATGAATGACGTTTTTTCTTCGGACCACTGTTTCGAGGTCGCCATAAATTTATCAAAAAAGCCTCCCCAAATTGCGGATTTTTGGAAAATAGTGCGTGGTAAACACGAAATAATTGAAGGTTCGTTATTTTCAGCCAAAAATATAAAAGAATAACACACTCATTGTTTCATCAAAAGGTCATTTTAAGCAGTATTCTATACTAAGAATTAAATCTGTTCCAAAAATTGTAATTTTCAGTTAATTGGTGCATCGTGTGTAGAATTCTATTACGCATCGAGCCATGTAAACGCAATTCTAAAAAAAAAAAATCCTTTTTTAATATTTATCAGTGTTAAAAGAGCGCAGGTCCCATCTTTTGCATGCTCCAGACAAACCTTTTTTTCTATCTCCTGTAAAGTTGCGATTAAATGGCGTTGTTCTGCCTCAAAGGTACAGAAATGTACTTCACAACACAACTTTAAGTAATTTGTTAGAATTGAAGCACCTAGAATTAAAGGGTGTAAGTTCCGAAATCAAAAACTTGGAGATACCTAGTACAAGTTGCAGGAAAATCTCTTATCTATTGAGGAGCAAGAGATGGTAACAGCTGCCCTGGTAGGCGCTGCTACAGAGGTATTTAAAAAAGAAAATGTTTCAATGAAAGCCTACCTAACGATTTGACTCTCTTCGTGCATTTTACTCAAACTTTAGAAAAAGTTCACTCACGTATCCCTTTATTTCTCATTTCCTGAAATTAATTTTTTAAATCAAACCTATCTTTACAATGAGGGGAAGAAATTGTGTTTAATTACTTCTAAAAATGAATTATTTTTGTTTAAATTACTTTAACGAAGTTTTTTATGGGACATCAAAACAACACCGAGTACATTTCAAAAAGCACCAGGAAATTAAAAAAAAAAAAAAAAAAGAATATTCCCTAACAGCAAAAAACGCGAAAGTTGAGGTGAGCTGATTTGTTTCACGAAATATCCATACCGGGAATTACGAATGAAAATATAATTCTGTCCTTCTTCTACATTCGTGACCTCCTTTGGTAATTTTACATGACCTAAAAAAAGTTTTGATGTGAAAAATCAGACGCTTGCGTGATTAAAGTTTTGCACGATATGGTGAAGGGCTTTAGTAATTAATAACAAGCATTAAAATTTATTCTTGGGATCTTTCTTTCCATTTTTGAAGAATTTATTTTCACGAGTAGCAATCTTTTAACTTGGAAAATGGAAAAGTTTTATTTTTGAAACTGATATTCATAAAAGTACACTTTGAGGCAAACTTTGAAGAATATTTTATTTCACCGGTGGTCAAATTGTCGAGATACTATTGGATCTAGTTCCCTTGCCACACATGATGCGGCAGAAATAATTCCCACATTTCAAATGTGAATAATAAAGCAGTAATAAAAGCTTATTTAATAATCGTTTTATATTCTTAAATAATAATGTGTGCCATTTATGTTACATGCCCTGAATAGCTTCGTTTTGAAAATGAAAAATTCCAAATGCATACCTTCAAATCCTTTGCATTTATGAAGCGTCTCCCAAGAGTTCTGCAACGCCGCACAATTTTTGGGAGATGTAAATTTAGGCCATTTGTATTCATGTATAATAATAAATAGAAATTCAGAAGTGATGGTTTTTTCCAGCTTATGAAATGTTATGTAGATTTAACTAATAAAATTATTTTTGAAACATATGTTCATGAGCAAATGCTGTTGAAGAACTTTGCGTCGACTGTTTTCGGCTCTTTTAGCCCCAGTAATAAAAAAGAAGCAACAGAGAAGACGGTGTGATGAACATATTCATTGTTGAAAGCGATGAAATAATCTGAACTGTTTTTATTTATCGTTTAGATCAGCGGTCGGCAACCTAAATTGACTGAAGATCGATTTTCTAAGTTTTGTGGTCAACTGGTTTGGAGGGGAGGTGATGTATACAATGCACAGTTAAGTTGACTGTGCTGACCACAAATTGTAGGTTAATTCTTATCAAAACAGACTTTGATGCTTACCTTATTAAAAAGTTGCTTTAAATTGCTAAAATAAGTTATGTGAACACTATTAACACACATAAAAACATTTTCAGATAACTATATTTCTTGCTTAAATTGATAAAATTATGACTGTAAAAATTTCAGAGAGTGTAAAAAATTTCTAACTTTTTCAAATAACTATCGAATTCGTTGTTAAACCCATAGCTGCAGAGTCAAAGGAAAAAATGGCCGACTCTGAGCCTTTTAGATTCTTTATTCCTTCAACTCAGACTCCAACGCCCTGCCTAAACTTAATTTTATTCCATAAAATAATGGTTTTTAATGGTACTCTGAATGAAAGCAAAGCCCAAAATATTGCCACGATCGACTGAAAATGGGCGCGAGATCGAACGGTCAATCGCGATCGACGGGTTGCCGACCACTGGTTTAGATAGATTCAAATTTAAAATTTTTTTCGCTCTTTGCTATTTGCTATTTATGAAGTTTAATTTCATTTACTTATGATAACATGAGGTAGATTACACACCGGTAGTGGCCATTGCTTCAGAGTGCTTCAGTGGTTTGTATTTGAAAAAAAAAAATAGTATTCAAGGTCCCCCAATAGATTCAAACGTGCAGGGGGTAATACGAATACCTCCTGCACGTTTGATGCACTTTTAAATCCATTGGGAGACTTGGAATCCATTTTTTTCAAATTAGTATTTTTTCAAAAGTAATATTCCATTTCTTTCTCTCCCCTTTTTTTTCAGGTGCTTCCTTTATACTTCATAAAACTACAGAAATAAGGTAACATTTTATTCTATTTTTCACTGCTATCGGCAAAAAAAGAAAAAACTATTTACATTGTGACTCTGTTTTTCGGAAGATTACCATTAAAAAAAATCGGATTTTTGAATTAGCGCTGTCAAGTGCGAATGTTTCGCACGTATCAGCTAAGCAAGGTACAATATTGCCTTTTTCTTTTCTTTTCTTTTTTGCAAAGTAAGAAGAAGAAAACTTCTTTCATAGCCTTATGAAAAGAATGCACCACAGGGTCTTCTAGATTTTTTTTAAAAATCAAACCATACTACAAAACTTTAAATGGCAAAAAGTTACTCTAAATTACTGTATTTAAACCTTTTTAAATTGTTAATGTACATTGAACTATATTCATTAGAAATACAAAACAAACAACAGAGCGGCAACTTAGGTTTCAGTCGTTTATTGAAAATTTTTTCTCATACAGCAATCGGACGAGAAATTTCTTTGTGTATCGACTAGATAAATAACAGTTTAGATTGAACGTTGTCAATCTCTTTTATCTTTTGTATTCTCTCTTTGCAGTCAGTGGTAATCATACAGTGTGCAAGAAATATTCATTTCATTCTCTGCAAAAAAACATCGCTTGCACAAGTACTTCTCAGTTACAAATACTTTACTTGATGCTTTGGCAGCACTTGCTTTTACATTCAGCTATTCTGAACAAAAATGTTTCAGTTATATATAACCATTTTGAACCTAAAAGGTTGCCTTAATTAAAAAGCATTTTAAAAGGATAACAAATAAAAACTTTTAACATTTTTCATTAAAAGTATCCATGAGGGTTTTGCATCAAATTATGTGCTTGTATGAAAAAGCTTTTCAAGACTGAATTCTTAATAAATTAAAGCAATTTATTTTATAAAGCGTTCTAGAATTTAATAAATAAATAATAACACAGATAAATTCAAATGAAGGAACGTTTTTCCAAACTCGAGTATTGAGTCAGAATATGAACGATTACCTTGAATATTCGAATTCCTTGAGCATTGATCTGATATTTAGAAGACATAATAGAACAACAGAAGCTCCGTGTTTCCTTTCAAAATTCCGCCGTATCTTAAATAAGTTTTGAAAAGTTAAAAGAGGTTTTCTCAAAGCCTATTTTAAAAATACATTTGCTTTTATGTTTTCCCACTTTTCAGGTAACATAAGTGTTGCAAAAGTTTTTCATGCACTTGGCAAAGCTTTTAGATAAACGTTCGTTTTTTTTTTCTCAGGAAGTAACAATCGTTCTAAAACTAAAAAATAGAAATAATCCAATTACTTTTCTAAATTATGAATTGGTTTCGAGAAGAAATCATGTAATCTTCTGAACATTCAAAACATAAAGGTTGCTCGATCGATAAAAATGGCTTCAGCAACTTCGACTTTCATGACAAATGAATAAGTGGAATGTTTGAAGCATTAAATATTTCTTACAGTTATTTAATCCTTAAACATAGCTGGCACAACTTATAGCTATGCCCAAAATGAATTCATTTGAAAAGCAAAAATTTTTTTTGGGAATAATTTTTCCTATCCAGAGGCATTTGTCAATTAACACAAAAGCCACAAGTATAAAGGGAGAATATTTTTTGTATTTTTGAACACGTTGTTGAAAATTAAAAAAAAAAATGTATAAGCGAATGAAGAAAACGAGATTGCCGTATTATATCAAAACTTTATAGGTACATAAAGATTAAAACTTTTGTTCTGAAGTAAACATGACTTCATGAGTATAATTATGATTTAATACAGGGGTAAACTGATAAAATATTTTTATTCATAAGCAATATGTTTTAAATGATATTATGGTTATAGTGTCAGTTCAATGCAAACATTTTATTTTGGTCATCATTTAATGTGACATTATTAAATTATTTGAGAAGAAATTGACGTTTGTAAAATATCAATATAACGAAAGTTATGTTCTATATTTGTACATATGCGCATAGTATATGAATGTAAGCAAACAATATCAGACAATATGACTGCATTCATTTTAAATTAACCGTAATTTCAAATTTGTAACAAACTAGAGTTGTTTCTATCTTTGTACGAAAATATTTACTTCAATGAGAGTAGCTCTGACAGTTGCCTTAAAGAATTCGAGCATTCTTGGATATCATTGATTCTCTCCCAAAATAAATAAGTTTATGTATATATGTACACACAGCTTCAAAGTTTCTGTTAAAAATCTCAATTCTATGCACTTTACAATGAGACTCATGTTGTTTGTCTAAAACTCCACATAGTATATATATACAGCTCTTATCTATTGAGCAAACGTACCATTACTGTGGACGAGGTGGCATTTTCTTACACAGAAAAGAACAAATACAGTTAAAATAGTATTCAAAAATGTACTGTTAAAGAGAGATAACAGCGTAATTAAAATCACCGCACGAACAATCAAACACGAATAATTTTTCTATGCATAACAAATTGCGTCAATGCTACCAAATACATTCTTTACTGAAGATCTTTGGCGTTTAAGTATATAAAAACTACTTTTTAATTGTGTGTGTGTGTGTGTGTGTTTTCAAAGATTAAATTAGACAGTTTCATATGTCACATTTAATTCTTGTAAACATAAGTACACAAAATCATAAAAATTTTCGCTTTTATCCATTGAAATTGTAGAGGTGTAAGTTAGATAAAGAGAAAATAATGTTATAGCAAATTTAAAGTTATTGAATGGAAATGATCTCAAAATATTTTTACATTAAGTATTTGAATTGTTACTGCAATAATTACGCAGAAAGTAAATTATCTTGTTATATTTTCTTTAACATATTAAAATTTTAAGTTTATGAACAATGTGCATAGAGTAAATTATCTTGCAGTATTCCTACTTAAAATATTGAAATTTTAAAGCTTAAATTATGTCTAAATTCAGTTGAAGTAAATTATTTTGAATTTAGCATATTTGAATTGTTACCTAGAATATCTTGCGTATGCTATCCAGAAAATAGCTGAAAGATATTTAGTCGAATCGGGAACTTTGGTGATATAATAGCAGATTTGTCCCTACCTAGAAAATCATCATAATTCTGTCACAGAAATTTACCTTCCAAATAAATATATTAATAAATAATGCAAGTAAAAAGAAGGAAGTAACAAACCTATGCTGGGATAAGTTAGAGTCTACTACGTAGTATAGCATTAAGATAAGGTTAAAATACTCTTAATACATTCCAACCCATACGAGTTTCAAAAATGTTTGTCAAATACTAACGATAATGATTATGCTTTCAAAATTCTTCTTTTGTTCTATGGTTTTCAATACATGATATTTTTACTTAAAATTATTAAATTTTTTTTACATCAGATTATGTTCATTAATTATATGAAGAAAAAACAATCGCTTTAGGACAATAAAAGGTTACGTCAAAATTGAATTATTTTATATACAACTAAGTTATATGTAAATATATTTTTTATGTCTGATAATGAAACTTGTTTCGTAACTTTAACTTCAGTTGAACAACCTCAAGATTCTTCAGTATTGGTTCAAATGAATTCCAAACAATTTTACCAAACCTTTTCCCACTTAAATAAAGGATCTTCAGTGAGAATGTACTTTAAAATAAATATGTTTCAAAGGTATATGCATATAAAACCGAAGCTACACTTACACTTACAAAGTACGAAGATTTACACAACGTCAAAAATGAGTACATGAAAAATCAATAAATAGATCATAAGTAGACTTGAATATAATGCTGATAATTATTAATGAACAAACTAAACGAAAATTTTACAACATATTTGCTATTTACAAAACAAAAGTATCACAGTAGCATAAAAATACTTTTATATTCTGTTCAATGCCTTTACAACGATAATGAACAATTATTGTATAAGTTTAAATTAAATTAGTGGAATAATTTGTAAAAAATCATCGTTATTTAAGTGAATTCATTACTAGGTGAGATCTATTTAAAAATTGCTTAATATAGAAATTAATTGATTTATTTATTCATTTAATTTTTGAAATTTGAAGAAAATTGGACATTTTCAATATATTTTAGGAAACTGCTTTACACTTGCGCATAATATTTGAACTTCTTAAAACTTAAGATTGTGACTAGTGCCGTGAATTGAGAAGTTAATTGTTGTTTGAAGTTGGGAATTTATCGAAAACGCCACAAGAAGTTAAAATAACGTATTCCAAAGCAAAATATGAACAGTTAGCAATATTTAAAGGTTAAGCTATGTATTTCATTATTTATCATCTATTTTTGGTATGTTTTATCTTCATTTTGCAGTTACAGCGCATTATTACAACTGTAGATCCGTTATCGAAGCATTTCAAATTATTCTTCTGTAAAAGACTAGGAAATTGCAAATGCTCGCACTGATATTTTTTAGTTATTTTAATATAGCTTCTACTCTGTTTTATCGCTAGTTATTTTCTGTACCTTTATAATTTTTCAAATTTCTCTCTTAACTAACATTACAAAAAACAAAAAAAAGAAACAGTTTCGGATTTTGTAGATATGGAGTTTGTTTGGAAAAGTTTCTACGCAGATTTACTGATTGTTATTTCTTTCTTTACCTCTCTTTTTTATTTTCGCTCTTGATTTGTAAGATTTTAAAAATAAAAAGCAGAATTTGGATTTTTTAAAACATTGATTTTTTTTCTTCAAAACATGAGTGCTTTTTTTTTGTTACAGATGGTAAGTTCAATCTGAAGACGTCAACTGCTAAAGATTTTTTAGGAACAAAATGAAAAAAATTTATTCAACAAACAAATATCAACAAACTATAGGAACCTGTTCTCTAAAATAACATAATACGTAAGGGATATCAATGTTCATTGTTTATTAAGTCAATGTATTCATTTCATTTTTTATTTCTACTCTGAGAATCTGAATCCCAGAAATGCATCTGAAAAATTTTAGGATAAAATATTACTGTTATTTTTTTTTTATATATATAAATCACTTAAATATTTTTCCTTCACAAACTTTTTTAAATTCCTTTTTTAATATCGAAATATTTTAACTACAAAATTGCACACTTCATTAGATTTTTTTTAAAATCCAGATTTAAAGAAGATTTGAATTCGAAAAGTTCCCATTTATTGCTGTTCACATCTTAATTAGAAGTGTATGTCATGAACTTATCTGATGCATAAATTAAATATGATTAGTGTTTTGGCAGTAATAACATTATTTTACAACTTCTTTGAGATTATGCAAATCCTAAATTTACATTAAGTAATGCTTAAAAATCATTAAATAAGAGCGATGAAACGTGTTTTAAGTATCCAGCCAGAAAAAAATAAACAAGCTCTGAATTTGCCCACATTAAGTTTTGATTAATTTAATTAAATGTTTATTTTTTTAGAGTTTAATTTTAAGTCACAACTGCGGACGTTTAATTTTATTCCAATTACTTATTATTATTATTATTGGTATTATTATTATTATTATTACTATTATTATTATTATTATTGTTATTATTATTAATAAACTGTGGAAATAATTTTTTTTTTCAATTTAAAAAGTGCTGTAAAACGTTAACAATATGCTTCAAATCTAATAAAGATGTTCATTTAAGGGCTGCAAATGGAGGGTCCCTCTTCCATTGGTCAAAATGATTTCTTTTTACCAGAAAAAGAAATTATTTTCATAGAAATGCTTAAAAGTATACTCTCTTATTGAAACTGCTCTCATAGGATACTAAAAAATAGTTTCTTGTTGGAACTATTCTCATAGGGATGCTGAAAAATAGTTTCTTGTTGAAACTATTTTCATAGAAATGCTAAAAAGTAGTTTCTCGTTGAAACTATTCTCATAGGGATGCTAAAACGTAGTTTCTAGTTGAAACTATTCTCATAGGGTTTCTGAAAAGTAGTTTCCATTTGAAACTATTTGCCTAATGATACTGGAAAGTAAACTTTTGTTTTCAGTTTAAAATGTATTCATGTTAGCCGAATGGAAATCGCATAATATAATAACTTCTTCAACCCAAGGTTTTGAACTTCTTCGTTGACAATCTTTCTCAGGACACCATAAAGATGTTTCCAACATTTGCAACCATAATTATCTTATACAAAATAAAATATTTCAGTGCCCTTGTCATTCTAAATACCGATTGTTAATTTACACATCTTATCTTTCACCAAACAGGAACAAATATTTCTCTTTTGGAGAAATCGAATCACTAGATTACAATCAAAACTAATATTACCTTATATATATTAGACTGTTTAAGAACAGATAATCATGCACATATACTTTAAAATACTCAAAATTGGTTTTTATACAAAGAAATCAGAACCTTACTTTGAGGTTTTTCTGACTTTCAGTAATATTGCACGTTTTGCCGGCACATTCTGTGTTAGAATGCAAGAATAATTTACACACACCTTTGTACGAAACACGACAAACAATATTCATATATAAATCTAATTTCAACACTTAAATTACAAGTTCTTCTACTACCATGTACAGCCAGTAATATGGAAATGATTATCCATTTGGACTGATTTAAATGCTTGTTGAATGAATAAGCTAAAAAATAAACAAGTGTCCCTGATTTCAATAGCCAACATTTTTCTGAAATAACTTAAACTTTCAATTTAGCAGACTCTATTTGCATAAAATTTCAGTAATTTGAGCTGCTTGCTACTAACAATGATGAAAAAAAAAAGAAAAATATTTCGGTTCGATATGATCACAAACAGCACGTTTTTGCTCAAAATGCCTAAACTTTCAACTGAAAAAAGAAAAAAAAATCATTCGAAATTTATGCACATTTACTTTTATGTGTTTTTAAATATTATCTTTAAGGCCGAAAAATTAAATTTTTTTAAAATTAATTTTCATTCTAAAGAATTAATAAGTATTGTTACGAAAAACATAATTTCAAAAACTAATAAACAAGAGATACATAAAATAAATAAATTATTCAAAAAACAGAAACTTTTGCACAATATCTTCCTCACTCTACTGCATGTAGTAGGAAAAGTTACACGAGAAAAATTGGAATGTGATATAATTACGTTAAACATAAATAAAAATAAACATAGAAATAAGAAAAATTAAAGCATAAAAAATGCAAGCAGTTAAGATGATAATATTTTAAAACCGTTCTACATTCTAATTATTAATTATGTATCCATATTTTTTCAAATTGTACTCAAGCTACAAAATTCTTCATGTAAATACATATTTTTAACAACTTATTGAAAATTTATTGGTAAAGTTATTTAGCTATTTTATTTTAGTTGCATTTTTTTTAAATATTAATATTTCTTTATTTCATTTCATTTCTTTATGTTCGTTTTTTTTTTTACCTTTTTTTATTTCATTTCTTTTTCTTTGTTTTATTCCACTTTATTTATTTTATTTGTTTATTTTATATTATTTGTTTTTTTAATCACCCATTTATTTTGCTTCATTTATTTTTCATTTTTTCAATTTTATTTTTCTTCATTTATTTGTTATAAAAATTTTATCACACAATTGTCCGGCCAGTGAAACAATTTTCATTCTTTTCAAAAGTTAGAGCATAGGTAGTTTTAGACGTATTTGTTAAGTGCGTGAACCCGTCATTTTGAACTAATTGAAAATGTTTGCAGGAATTCTGAAACATTTTGAAACATCTGAAAGGGATTTAAAAACATTAATAACAATTTAATATTTAATATTATTCAGGTAATCATTTATAATTAAAAAAGTAGGAAAAATAAATAAATTCATAACTAAATACATCAATAATATATATGTATTTTACGTACAGAACGGTTTTTAACCAAGTAATTAAATATGTTGACGAATTTCCTGGATTGAAATTAATAACTTAGTATTTCTGATGAAGTGCAATAAGTTGCTATTTTTCGTTTATTTTCGAAGTAAGAAATGAAAATTAGTAGTTTTTTTACTACTTCTCCCATCCTTTATTTAGCTTGAGTTTTTATGCAATAAAATCAGTTTAAAATTTCGTTTCATAAGCCAAATATTAATGTTTTGAAAAAATGAGTTCCAAACCTAAATATTTTTAAAATACAGGAAAAATGCACTTAAAAATTTATAAAATGAATAAAAATTTAAAAATATTCTTTTTGGATAGTACTTAGAAATGATAATGATGATAATAATCGTATTAATAGTACCAATAATAATAATTATTAATAAATATAATAATAATAACAATAATATCCAAGCAACTGGTTTTTCTTTCAAACTCAGGATTTACGTGAAATCCCCCCCCCCCAATTCCCAATTCAGTTTTATATCTATGAAAAAAGCTCTAAAAGTATTAATTTTCTTCTGGAAATGAGTTGCTGCTTATGTAACGATTTCTTCCTATATGCAATTAAAGTGTTTTTTAAATTGGCAATTATCAAACGTTCATGAAAACTGAATTCTAACTATCAGCTCACAATATGTTCACTCGATTTTACTTTTAACAGGAGCAAACGTTAGAAAATCAATTTTGAATTTTCTAAAGGATTTTTCGAACACGATGGAAGACTCTCAGAATCTTACAACCTGCCACGCGTCTGTTGAAAGAAAATCGATACAAGCCGCCATTATAGAGTAGCAGTCTCTACCAATCAGAAGCGCAAAATAACGTTACTGCATAATCTGATTATTGTGACCTTGCTTCCATAAATACAAAATTATTCAATTCAAATATAAATTATTATTATTATAAGTTTCATTCCGTTTTCAAAGCCTCTACGACTCATTTCAAACAGTTTCCAGATTTCAATCACATGAAAAAAATAAAATCATTTTGAGGACTTTTAAACAGAAATACGAAATTTAAAAAATTGTAAATATTAATGGATAAGCTTAAAAATCTGAAAATTACATAATTAAATTAATGAAAAATAAATATAACTTTTAATATTTATATATTTGTAAATTATAAAATATTATACTCATAAACCTATGTAAGTTTATTGTGCTACAGACACATCTATAAATCTTATCAATAATATTAGGGGAATGTTTGATTCATATTAGTATAATTTATATAAATCTTTTAAAGAAATTCTTACCGGCGCTTTCAAATAATACTTACAAATCCTTTCAGGTATCTCGTTAGTTTCATTTTTTTTTCTTTTTTGCTTTATATTCAGACTGAAGTACTATTTTTTAATTGAAGAAGCAAATAATAATTTCTAGCGTTTATGAATGAAAAGAAAAATCTATTAAGCATAATTTCACTAGAGTTGCTTCGTTTCCTTTTAAATCCTTATAGAACAAGAACAGAGTTTTTCTATTTTAAAAATATGTCTCACTATCTCACCATGAAGAAAGAATTTTAAGAAATTACACACATTCAAATCATATATTATAAAACTTAAGTGAAAACCGCTTGAATGTCTAAAAACATTTCTTCTTGATTAGATGATACCAAAATAATAGATTGAATTTTTGCAATGAAAATAAATTAAATCATCATCACCGCTATGCAGCTATAGAGCAACACCCCTTCAGCTCTGTGAAGACTTCCGTAAAGAAACTAGGCTCACTGTTGATACGCAGCATTTTGCCACTTAAGAGGTTGATAATCAGGAGACATCTATCCCAGAACTTTTCTTTGGTGTCTTCAACCAGGAATGGCTTTAGAGGGTACGATATTTCGTTGCCCATGTATGAGTAGCTCAAGTAGAGGCAAGTGAGAACTACAGCTTGAAGCTCGCGTTCGGATTCAATGTCTTCTCCCACAAGGTCTCGCACTAGCATGTACAAGAAGACAACGTTTGCCGGGTTGATGAAAGCTATGTCTTGCCATCCTTGCATGAGAAGGCTTCTGTCGACAGTTCGTAACCACATCACTGCGTCTGTGGGGTGGAAATCCTTCAGTTTTCTGCAGCGCTTGTTCAGGAACTCTCCTAAGCATCGAAGTAGTTCCGAAGTGGAAGCCTGTATGACGGTTTTCTTGTGGGGACTGGGCGCGACACTGTTGCCGTTGACATTGACTGACGGAACCACGGAGGAGCTGCTCGTGAGGACAGCCTTACTTGGAAGTCCACTGGCACAGCTGGACGTGAAGGCCAGAGGTCCGATGGCACCGTGGTTAGACGGCCTGACCAGGTTGTGAGCGGTGAGAATGGCAGGCTTGGGTGGCAGGGGCGGAGGGGCCGGCTTCTGCTTGCTGGCATTGTCGAGATTGTTGTTGTTCCGAACTACCACGTCGAGCTGTCCCAATCGTGGTTTCACGTTGAAGCAGGACAGGGAATTCTGGATATTCTTGTTGTTGTCAACAATGGAGTGTATGCTGTCGAGTGGCTGCCGAAGGTTTTTGTTCTTCTCCTGCTTCTTTTTGCTGGACACTGTAAAATGCTTCCAACTGAGAGCATTGATGAATAAAGAGTGCTTTTTGAAGTTGTGGTGATGAGATCCTTGGTGATGGTTCTGGTTGTTGCTGTTCACGTTCCCCTTTTCCGTCCCTCCTCCTCCTCCCCCGCCCTTGTCTTTATTCTTGGCATTATTCAGTTGCTCGTAGTTGTAGTTGTTTAGGTTGTATTCTCCGTAAGTTGGTTTTCGCTCCCTGGGAGAAAAGCTCAGTACGGTTCCCATTGCTGTTGCAGTGCTGCACACAGCGCAGTCCTCACTAGAAGCCAGAGCAACCAATTCTTTCTTCAGACAATCAAAGAACCGGAGTCTGTTGCCCGAAAAAACGTTAAATTAAAGCATGACTGTTCCACTCCACACTCTCATTCTGATTCCAGGGATCAGAACACCAGGGCTCATCTCTTCCTCTTCCATTTCGATCTTGTCCGGAGCCATCATGGAAAGCGCACCTGGCAAAGCGTCGGGGCTCTTCTTCCCTTTCTCATAGCGCACCGTTTACTGCGTTCTTGCGCAGAGCTCTCGCTCGCACAGGAGTAGCGCACTGAGCATGGGCATTCGAGGACCGTGTGTTTCTTGGTCGATCGAAATCGGATTTACATTAGTTGTCTCCATGGCGACAGCCACTGGACTAGGGGGTGGAGAGGGAGGCTGACGTCACAAGCGCATTTCCATTGGTCTCTCGAAAGTAGTCTACATCGCTTCGGCGACGGGGAACTCTCCCCTATTCATCTCCCTTCGCGAAAAAATTCGTCATTCTTGAACATAAATTTTTCTTTTGTTTGGTTTATTTCAAATGGAATGGAGTAGTATATTGGGGGGAAAAAAGAATAGTTGGCTCTCTCCCGGCGCATTCCTAAATAGTGATAATATAGCTTTTCAGGGAAAGGGTTATTAAAAGTTTTATAAGACTATTGTTTTTAACGTTTATGACTGATAGAATTGAACTTCGAAAAAGAAAAAAAACTGAAAGCATGTTTTAGAGTGCGTATTAAATCACTTCATTCAACTACTTAATTTTTAGCCATGTATGTTGCGCAAAATTATTTAAACTGATTAACTGAACGGATTGCCGGCTGGTTTTTAGTTCTTTAACGCAGTAACAGCTCATTCCCACATCTTTAAAATTCTAAAAAATACTTTTTTTTCTTCAAAAGCACAATTTCGATTTTTTAAGTTTTCAAGTCTTTTCCAACGTCTTTCTGCCATTTAGCTGTTAGGCTTGCTTTAGCTCAAGTTTTTTGAACGTCGTGATTTTAAGGGGACTAACTAACTAGCAAACTTCTCCAAACATGATCTATCCATCTTTATTTATTACTATATATAACTTGCGCTATTTGTGGCTTTCTACGTATAAATTCTATACTGTTCAGACTTGTTCTACAATCTTCTTCCTGCACTGACCGAAAATAAAATAAATTTTATTTGCATGATTTTTCCCTCATTCACACATCGTTTAATTTAGGTCTCAAATAATCAGCATTTCCCTGAATAATAATTATTATTATATAATATGCCTCTTAATTTACTCTTACCTGTAATCGTACTCAAATTCATTATCCTTCGCTCAAAAAACTCTTTGAGAAATGTTATTTTGATATGAAGTTTTACTACGAGTTTGTTTACTTTCCCCATTTTCATCAAAGTAATATTAATTTTTTCGTGTGATTCTTTAAAACAACTTCATAATATCTTAGGTTATAAATTCGTACCATAATTGCAATAGCGTTCTCTATGTTGTTATTTTATTAAAGAATGTTTTGTATGCAATGGAAGAAAATGGTCTTAACTGTCTGAATTAATGAAATTCAATTTTTTTTTTACTGTTATTATTATTTTTTTAAACGGAATTGGTCAATACTTTGTTCTAGAGCTTTCAATGCGCTTCACTGGAAACAATATATCGTCGCCTCAGAGCAACAATATGATATCTTAGTGTTATTTCCGGGATTAGTTATCTCACTATTGCTCTGAGTTTGCAATTATCATTAGATTTATTAAATGTTATCGTTTTGTTCATCGTAAAAATTTGCTTTTAAAAGAAAGGAAAAATTATTGATCTTGGTACAAGGATTTCTTATACAATTTACACAAGGGCACTTGTGAAGTTTCTTGAGAAACTTGGCATTGAGTAACTGCGTTCCGTTAATATAACTGCCAATGTATTAACAGAAAGAATAAAATTGTTGGAGGAGTGGTTTGCTTTATAAAACAAAATATTTATGATGTGCATATGTAGAAGTTATAGCTGATGACGTAAAATATATATATATATATATATGTTGTCATTGCCTTATTGCTTTTAGAGTTGAATACTCCAAATTAAAAAAGGAAAATATTGGATTGACACTTGTCCTAGGGAAAAAAATCAGGATCAAATACCGAAAGATATGCAAACATATCTCGTTGATTGAAAAGTAATAAATTTGTAAGCAGGTTGAAGCTTTTTGTCATGTTTGTACATTTATGATATCATACTTCTACCCGATACTTCTTTGTTTACTCTCGAAGGGACTCTTTTAATTTTCTACATCCAGCCTGAGCAAATTAGAGCAAAGGGGAACTTTCCATTCGTGCTATTTTTTTGTTCGATTTCAAAAGGAATAAAAGTTTTTTCCCCAACATTGATTCATTAACTTGATCGTTAATTCTGAGAGCTGTTAACTGTGACGTCATATTAAAATGCACTTGTAAGCCAGTGCTGACGATGAAAGCTTCCATCTTTGGTCACCATGGCGTAGATAGTAAAAAAGAAAAAAAAAAACTCATGCGAACACTGACGATTTCCTTGCACGTTGGCGTTTCAAGCTAATAAAAAAATTCTGTGTTTCAATTTTGCATTAAAATGAACTCTGTCAAAAAGTTAATTTTAATTCCTGGTTTTCATTTAGTAAATTTTCTTCATAATAGCTCTTCCATAATATCATAAAAAACTAGTGAAAAATCCTCGTTTTTATTTAAACTTTAGTACTAAGAAAAGTTTGAGGAACTTTATTTATTATTTTTTTAATTTAATTTACTCTGCTCTTTTACTACTTTATTATTAAGATGACTTTTATCCTTAATTTAATGATTTATATAATTTTGTGAACTAACTTTAAATGAAATGTTTTGAAAAGAAAACTATCTTTTTACAAACAGTTTTCCTGTTATATCATTGTTTATTAATAGGACATGTTATAAACTAATTTAATTGCTATTCCAATATTGTAATTCATGTAGCACATTCATTTAAATTTTAGAGTATTCTCACCAAAAAAAGTGAAACACAAAAAAAAAAAAAAATAATAATAATAAATAATAATTTTTAAAAAATAATAAGAAAAGATAAATAAAAAGAAAAATGGAGGAAAAATTAGCAAAGACCAAAGATGGCAGCGCTGAAGATTTGTGTTTTCATTCCACGAATCCATGACACCGCTTTCTACTTATTCAAAAGCTTTAAAAAATGGGGGAAGAGAACGAAACCGTTGATTATTTTGCTCGGGGATCATTCCCCAACCCTCCTCCCCTTTCTCATTCCCTTGCATCCCTTTTGAGTCATTTCGGGAGGGTGGCTATTGCGTAAAAGAGCGCTCCCGCATTATCGTGTTTAATCTGAAAGCAATTCTTCGGGGAATGCAACTCTTGATCCTGCCTACACGGATCAAGTCTAATGACGAACGAGGAAGTGTGTAAAAAAGGGTTTTAGGGAGTTAAAATCATTACGAACAATAACTAGACATAATGTGACCATACCGTCCCAAATTCTCAGTCCCTGTCCCAATTTTTTGCAATTCGTTATTTGGTTCAGAATTACTAGTTTTTGTCCCGAATTGTCAGGAAAAACAGAAGTGCTGCTGGCTGCGATGCTAATGGTGCTCTGAAAGTCAGCAAGAGTAAACTAAGTATTATTACAAGTTCTTGGATTAATGATCAGACATAGTTTAAAGTGAACACTCGGAAAGGTATGTTTATTATCAAAATAAATTTTGATGAAAATTACTCTGAATTTTTGAAGACCAGAAGTTTATAAATGTCTGAAAAATATTCAAGCTTTGGAGCAATATCAAGTTACTAATCAAAATAATTTCGAAGAATTTACAAAATTATTACTATTCTCAAAAATAAAGAATACTTTGTTTTGATTAATTCTTCATTTATTAAAAAAAAGTATCACTATAATTAAAAAATAAAACTAAATTTTTTTTATAAATGTATTTGTAAAAAAATAATATTTATAAAATTATTTCAAAGGCGTTCTGAGATTTTGAGCTTACAAATCTGATCACCATACAATAGAGAGTTGAAATCATAAAATATAATAAAACATGTAAAACGAAACACAATCCACATGTTTAACATGATCATTAGCAGCGAATTCAATTTTCTGTCCGTAAAATATTAATTTTGATTCGAAAATACATTGACAAGTTATTTCTACGTTTTTAAATGCAAAGCAAAAATTGAGAAGTCGATTTTCAATTAGAAATTAAGTCAGATTTTTAAAAAAAATACCTTTCTGTGTTATTACTAAACTAGAAAATCGCCCGTCTTGGTATGACGGGTGAAAATTGCATCTAAATTTGAACCAAGCAATTGCCAGCTTGGTGATAGTTTGATAGTTGACATTTTAACCCTAACTCCAGTGGATTAACCCTAAACTCCAGTAGATAGCATTCATTGTTGAATACCTTTTCGCTTCTTCATTCCCCTGAAATTACACAGTCTTGTTAATAAATACTAGAAATATCATCAAGCTGTTTATGTTTAAATGAACGTATAATTGGGCCTACAGTTTCCTGTTCATTTACTTTTCACTATTATTTACATGGAAGAAAACATCGAGTAAAATACAAAATTTCAGGCACAAATTCGGTATTGATTTTCTGGAAAAAGCAGGGCCGACGAGACCATGTCAGCCTAGTCAGAAACAAGGGGTCCGGCTATTAGAAGAGCCCGGGATTAAAATCGTGCTAGTATAAGTTTTATGAGGGAGGAGGGCCCGGCGAAAAAACTAAGAGGTCCACCTTGGCTCTCGGCGGCCCTGGGAAAACGATTGACGTAACCAAAATGATTTTGAAATAAATCACGTGTCATACTTTACTTATGAATTTGCAACTCGCAATCGTGCACCCAACAGTATCAACAACCGTATTTGGGCACAGGCCCCCCCCCCATCATTAGTTTAATTAACAGAAAAGTTCACTTCCACTGCTAATGACGAATATCTTGGATATTTTCAATTGGAAAACAATTAAACTAACTTCGCAAGAAGTTGAAAGTTTAAAATTGAGAAGAAAAAAAAAAAAAAAGGAACAATCACTGTACTAAAATGTTTGAATATGAGAATTGAATAAAAATGAGAATGCATTTTAGAAAACGTTCATGTGAAATCGTTCTATTCAATCCTATAGTACCAAAGTAAAAAGTTCCCAATTTTTAGAATATTCTTTTTCGACATTATCACTTAAGATATTGTTTATCACTGGTAGTTTCAAGATTCCTAGCATGTAAAAAAAAAAATGAATTAAATTAAATAGAAACTGTATCATAAACTAAAGATTCATCCATCATTTTTTTTTTCTGAGTCGCTCTAGAACCATCATTAGCAGCTGTGATATCCACCCACCCGAGTGTGGTGTGGGTCGATACACGCCAGTCGCATCTGGTGAGCATATTCGGAGGGGTTCCACATTCGAAACCACCCCTTATTCCAACCCCGAAGGAAGTCCGGGTGAATCACTGAATTCGGGAGTCTTTATCGGAATGGGATCGGGAGACTCTTTCACATCCTTGCCTTTCCGCAGGGGTTGGCTCATGGCTTTTTGAATTATTTTTAAAATTCGGCATGCTTCACCAGAAATGAAGTTTTGGGGAATGATTTTTCTAAATTATTTATTACTGTCACTTTTTTTTAGGGAAGGAACAAGGAAAAATCCATTTTTAAAGATAACGGGTGATAGATATATTTTACACGGAATGGGTCGTTTTTAATTTCATTGTTCCAAAATGTGCATAGACACTAAATGCGTAGTTGATGATTTAGTGTTTATTAGCACTGACGTTTTTTGGAGGATACGGGTTAGAATACAGGGTAGACTGACCAGTGAAAGAACAGCGCAATTTTATTTTCAAAAATTAATTACATTGTTAAAAACTGCAGCATTTAATGCATGAGAATAAAAACATTTTAACTAATGTATTTTAATCATTGTTTAGGAGGAGGGGCGGGGTGTGAAACGAAAAAAGTGTCCATCCCAGTGAATGAGCACCCCCAGGGATTGCAATACAGGACCAAATATGCAATATACCTGTATTTGGTACTTTTAAAACAAGGTACCGGAATACCGGTATTAGGAATTTCTCAATAAATGGATTAAAAAAAATTATTTTTTCTTTGCCATATTTCATAATTTTGTGAAAAAAGTTTATTATTTAAAATTGATTTTGAACAAATTATGAGCCTGTAACTCGTTTTAGTGTACCAATTACTTTCAGTTGAAAATACTCTTTCTGAATTCGCATTGGTCGGTGGTACTGTTAATAATGCGTGATATACCTCCTCTAACCGCTTTGAAGTTTTATCTTAATCTTAAATAATTTGGACTCTTGTGCGCTGGTTTTGGATAAATCCCATTTTATGTGTGTGTGTGTGTGTGTTTCTATTCTATTGTGTGTAGTAGTGTAGTATATATATTTTTTTTAGTATAGCCAGACGTAATTTTTCTTCGAGGGATCATTCTTTTTCAATATTAACCTCATCTTCAACAGTTTTCTCTTGATAAATATAGTCTTGTGTCTCGTGTTTGTGTTTTATTAACCCTTTGGTTTGAAAATTATGGTTTTAATTTATTTATTACTTGATCCTTCTTGTTAGTTTCTCATTTTCGTTGTCTTTTTCTTTTCAAAATTCCCTACAATTGTATACATATCTATGTGCCAGTTGATTATGTCTTTCCTCTATTAAATTTTTAAGGTACTGTAAAATTGCTAAGTGCTATCTAACCAAGTATGTGGCTAAGGAGTGAAAGAGAACAGCATCCCAATACCGGTGACAGCAAATTAGCAGTTATTATACTAAAAATGAAATTCTCAACATTCAGTACAGTGGACTCAAATACTAAAGAATATATGTCATAAAACATTGTTGCAATTGAAGGTTGGTATAAATTATTAACAGCACAATTCCACTTAAACTTTTACAAAAGAGCAACTGAGCAACCAAGGATATTTAAAAAATTAAAACATGGTGCATATAAACGCTTTTTCCATTGATATTTTACTAATTCGTGCTTTTGAAGCCAAATACTTACATCAATAGATTGATTTCGGTACTATGTCATTGAAAATTATATGTACCTTTAAAACAACAAAACTCTATGTTTGTAGGATATTCATTATTTTTAGCTAATATAGAAAAAAGACCGGTATTTTACCTCAGCAAATACCAGTATTACAAAGTTGCCAATTAGCTCGAAATACCAGTTGTCGGCATACCGGTATTGCAATCACTAAGCAACCCCAACCAGTGGAGAAACATAGCATTTGGCAGTCGTTTTCTTTTTATAAATGTCTATAAAACGAAGTTAAAATCAACTCGTCTCAGGAAAAAAAAAAAAACTTTTGAAACAACATTTGAAAAGAAAAAAATAATAAATAAATAAAATAACGTTGTTCATTTATTGTAACATTTATTCATTTTTAAAAGAATTCTAACAGATTGTAAATCGAAATGGTGTAACTTATGAAATTATGTTTAATCAAGTTCAATTACTTTTCTCCGCACATACCCCACCACTTAGCTGTAAGCCTTAGGTTCCACCAGCGGACCCCCCGCACGACTGGGTGCGACGGTCGATAGTCGTTAAGTGCTGCGGACGGGCTTGGTACTTATGGCGCCGGGGAAGGTCCCCGTGCTGGGCGCCAGCCCAGCTGGGAGTTTACCCCTTAATGTGTGAACCTTACTCACCATGAGATACGGTATGTCTCCCCGTACCTCGTTGTCAAGTTTAATTACTGAGCAGCAAAAAGTTTAGGGATGAAATAGATGATATCGGAAAACCTTTACAATCATAAGACAAATTACTGGGATAATTTATTGTCCCAGAAAAATAAAAAAAATTTGCACATAATCTATACACAATACTGTGTATCTGCACAATATACAAAAAATACCTCTTTTGCTACCGAGAGTAACAAACAAATCTCCTTAGCAGCCCCCCCCCCCCTCCCAGCAACCACAGGAATAATTTTAAATTTCTTCGAATGCTTCTCCAAAAAATCAGAAATTGACTTCCAAAAAAAGGAGCAATCATTTGTTATTTGTCTGAATAAATTGCGTTGAAAATATTTTTAGAGAAAAGTTTTTTAATTGAAGGGGTGATGTAAGAAGTGGTTATGTAATATTTGTTATTTTTGCTAATCGTAATATGACGACATATCTGAAAACACCGGCAGCTCAGTCAATTCCAGCCGAGGACTGCAGTTTCGTGCTTATTAGCACTCTTCTGGTTAGTTCTGATTCTTGTATTAGCTTCCAGTTTGTTTGGCACTCTTGGCTTCCTTAAGAGGTTTTCCACCTCCAGCTCAGTCACTCCTATGCCGGGCTGATGAGTGCTAGTAAGCACGAAACTGCAGTCCTCGTCTGGAATTGACTGAGCTGCCGTTGTTTTCATGTATTTCTGCCTTAGCCCTGGATGTGGGGCGGTAACTTATTGAATATGACAACATATCGTTAAAATTTGAAGATGATTATGAGGTTCATAAAATAGCATCGTTGACTAACTGCCGCGTTCGACAACTACATGATAATCTCCAAATGTAAACAAATGTCACTTAACCCTTTCTTTCATTCACATTTTAAGTTAAATTATTCTGAGCTACACTGAAACTTACTTCACAAACACTTTCCGACGAAGTTTTGTACAGCTCTGTGGAAACGGGTCGGACTGATTTTGCTGCAAAAGAGTCGGAGTCGGAGGCTCTAAACTTCCGGGAGTCGGAGTCGGTGCCGGTCATTTTCCCCCCGACTCCGCAGTCCTGGTTTTGGATTAAAACTTTTTGATAGAAAATCATTTTTGCGCCATGAATATGAAGGTGGAGCTGAACTTCATGCAAAAAAGATAATGCAGCTAAATAAAAAAGCATTTCATTCCTTTTGAAATTTTTATTTATTTTTTTCTTTCTTTTTTTTCAGGCTTTTTAAACAAATAAACAGAAAATTCAATAAATAAGTCGAGAACAGATAGCACCTGAACACAGGCGTGTCGCAAGTCAGTAACTATGTTTCCAGATTTTCCCATGTTTTAGTCGGTGGTTCTGAAAAAGAAAAGAAAATGTTTAATTTGGAGTTGGGACATTTTTCTACCTATGAATAGTTTGTAGATCACTTCATTGTTAATCTTACAGAGGGGGGAGCAAGTTGATATCAATTACATCTCATATGTTGATACAGTGAAGCACCGTTTATACGTTTCTCTTTTATACGTTTTTATGATTTACACATTTCTGAAATTGGTCACTGCAGAGTCCAATACATAATAACTTATATCTAATATACATTTTTTTTTTCATTTGAACGCTTTTTTCATGCAGTCCCTTCAAAAACGTATAAATATTGCTTCTATATCTCTTTATTATCTTCACTAGTGCACATATTTAATTTTAGAAAAAAATTGCTTTTACTCACATCGTCTACTATCTAATACCAGATTTATGGTTCCATATTGATATCGTTACTCGCTAAAATCATGTTTCGGGTAAAAAACGTTGCTGATAGATTATTATTATTATTACTATTATTTATTACTATATCTCTTTATTATCTTCACTAGTGTACATATTTAATTTTAGAAAACCAAACTAATAATTGCTTTTACTCACACCGGCTATTATCTATTACCAGATTTATGGTTCGATATTGATATCGTTACTCGCTAAAATCAAGTTTCGAGTAAAAAACGTTGCTAATAGATTATTGTTATTACTATTATTTATTACTATTGTTGCTGATGTTGTGGTTGTTATTTTGATTTAATTTTTTTTAAAGACAGATATTATATGTCTCGGATTATGTTTGACTTTCTTTATAAATGAAAATATTCTTTGTTTTGGAAAACGTGTTTGCTTCTGACTTTATTTCACAATTCCGTTAAATATAGAAAAAAAAATATGTACTTATGAATAGTTGAGAACCATCTTAACTTTATAGGTCGAAATGATTTTGATTCTCTTAATTAAAAAAAATTACGATGTAGTCTAATGTGGTGCAGAACTAAGAATTTATTAATTAAAAGCCACAAACATTTTACATGCTAAACACAGGCACAGCAAAAGCTTTCATACTGTTTTGGTAATCAAATGTGTTTATATTAATTCGAAATGTTTTAACATTAATTCACTGCGAATCGATCATAATACACTGCACTCCTTTCACGATCCGAAAACTCTTCGCACTTTTCGCACATACTAGAGCAGATAAATGAAAATTAGGTTCAATCAGCAAAATGAGAAGGTGATATTAAATTTTCCTTTGGGACTACTAAATACTTGGAGCTATACTTTTTGAGTACATTTAGTAGAAATAACCCACGGATTGCTTCTCAGCTACCAACATGAAAACAGGTTTTCGATTGATTGTCACGAGATAAGCCGCCTTATTTCCGAATTTCAACGGAGTTAAAATGTTATAGAACAAGAAATATGCTATGGGTCTTAGATTAGTTAAACCAAGGATCGCCAATGGATTAGCGGCGCCAAGGGGTATGAATGCGAAGGTCGGTCTCGAGGCAATGAAGGAAGTGACAGGTCTTCGAGGAGCGTTTTAGGTGATTCCAAAAAGGAATAATCTCACTTTTAGTATACTTCTTTTGAGGATTGTGCATGTAATACGAAAAGCTACTCTTAGTGCGCCTCATCTACGAATGAGGGCACAATCATCGTGATTTGAATGAAAAGCCTTGCATAAGCGAGCAATACGTTCGCTGATATTTTCGATGTGGAACGTTTGGTATTCAGGGAAAGCTGTCTTCTTGGATTATTACTTTTAGGAATGGGCTAGAATAGGAGAAAACCAGGAAATCTCCAATCAAACTTCAAACAACTCGATTAAGGTCAGACAAAGTGTCACAAAAACCCCGATTCTCGAAGCAACTATGAGGATTCAGAGCTAAACATGGACGGATTCAGGGAGGGTCATGAAGCAATTGCTCCCCCCACCCATCCATTAGGGCTTTGAAAACTAGTGTTTTACATATTATTGAGCACAGTTTTTGCTATGCAAAATACGATGCTTTAAATATTTTTAATACTTTTTTTACAACGTGAACATTTTTTCGGACATAGGGCTGATAGGAGTGAGTCTTACACTCTGAATTTATGCCGAAAATAAGTGAAACCGTTGTAAAACAAGCCCCCATAAAACAAAGATCGGTTTCGTTGATTTTTTTAAATATTTATCGAATACCCCTCATGAGTCTCCCAACTTGCTCGAAATGTTCATATTTTTGAACTTTGCACCTCTCTAGTCCCCCAGAAAAGTGTTAATGGCTAATACTATAAACTTCCTTTTCAATCCAAATAAAAATAATGGCTATAAAACTGTCTAAAACTGAAAAAAAAAAAAAATGGTGTGTGCCATTTCCAAAACGTGGGACGTATAGGGGGAACTGCAGTCGTATTTGGATTCAAGGGGGGGGGGGGGAATTGTCGGAAGGGGGACAAGCTTGGGTTTAAAGTGGTTCATGCCGTTCATCCTTGACTCAACTATATTGTCTAAAACTAATTTAAAGCAAATTTATACAATTCACTTGAATAAAGTAGCAATTGCTAGTATGTTCTTTATTTTCATATTATTGTTTTCGGAAAATGATCGTTATGGAGGGACGGTCGCCCCCTAGGAAATCCGCCTTTAATTTCATATTATTGTGTTCGGATTACCGTCCCCCTAGTAAATCACCAAATGAAATACAGTGGGGAAAACAGTACTTACCAAAGTTCGTCTAGTATGTGTATCCGTATCCTGGGGCTTGGAAGTACATCTGTTGGTGACCGCTGCTCTGGACTCCGTGGGCGGCGCTGTCGTGGGCACGGACGCCATGGGCCTGGGCTCCGTTTCTGTCGTGGGATCCGTACTTGTTGTGTCCGGCTTGAGCGTGTCCGCCGATGTTGTGGTGGGCAGCCCGGCTGGCCACTCCGTAGTTGGCGGCTTGGGCTCCGTGGTCGGCGGTCACTGCGTGGTGTCCGGCCTTCTTGTCGTAGGCGTAGGCCTTTTCGTATCCGGTACCCTTGTCGTGAGCGTAAGCTCCGGCATTGCGGTATCTGCCGTAGTTAGAAGCTGGAAAGAGGAAAACGTATTTTACTATCATATACACTAGGGTGGTTAAAAAAATACATGTAAAAATAAAGTTTCTCCTAGATACCAGGAAACCCCTCAATATTTTTACACTTGTGGATAGTAATATACTGAAAGAATTTTAGCTTCCTATTTCAACTGAGAAAGGGTGCTCAACCCCCTACCCCAAACTTCATACGTGTGGGAAGGGGAGGGCGTGAAAAAGTTGCATTGAACATTATAAATTAATAATATGCATATACACTGCAATAAAATAATCATTTACAAAAAAAAAAAAAAAAACAGCTGGAGAAATTAAATGTCTGTTAATTTTTGGCATTTTTTATGCTATGGCTAATGTTAAATTAAAGGGTCATTGAGCACCGTCTTAAAATTTGAGTAAGAAGCGAAAACTTTTACAGCATAAAACTATTAATAAGTAAAAAGAAAATAGGGGGTGTCCTGGACTCTAGCTGAAAAAAAGGTTTTTTTTTTTTTTTTTGAACCACCCTAATATACACACTTTTTTTTTCTTGTCAATGACTAAAATTGGATGGTGATAGAATGGAAATACGATCAGAGAGGCACGGAGGTTAGTGCTATCAGCTTGTCCTGTGATTTAAAGCGTGCAGCTGCAAAAGAATGTAGCTCCAATCATGGGCATATCCAGAGGGAGCAAAAGAGGGCAGCTGCCCCCTTCCAAAATAAAAAAAAATATTTAAAAAGCAAAAAAGAAAAAATTTAAACCGACGACGGGTGCTTCAATTTCTAAATTTATCAATGGGTTCGACTGTAGTAAATTTGTCACTGTGTTTGAAAGTGTGTACATCTTTTTTGGGAGCCCATTCAAAAGGGAAAGTAACTGGTGTTTAGTTAGGTTAATACAGCTATCATTTTAGAAGCGATATTTAAAATCTTGTAGGGAGCTTCTTAAATTTTGTAGGGAGGCAAAATAGTTCGCCAAATGATTGAGATAAAGTAGGAAACGTTATTGTAACTGATAGCTTTTTGCAGCGACAGAAATGTGAAATTTTCCTTAAAACATTTTTGAAGATGCCAACTTTTGCAACCATTCGCTTCATTTGCGTAGAGTAATAATAGAGCTCGAGAGCGCTTTATGGCTGTTTTTTTGCTGAACACATGAAAACGATTTTGACCACTACTGTTTGGCAAGTAGTAAAATTTTGTTTTTGCAATGAAATTTAGATGACGGTGGTATCTGATCAAAATAACGTCGTTTCACAATGTCGCTGTTCTAAAATTAGTCGAACGCACATCACATTCACAAAATGTTTCGATGTATCAAAACTGCTGGTTAAATGCCACAATTAATCTGCAAAATTAAGGATCCAAATGTCGTAGCTTTTCGAAATTTAAGTCTTGAGAAATAGTACACAATTATGTCTATTTTCTATCAGACATTGAAAGCCAATATAAGTAATCCAGATAATATATTAGCACATAACACGTTTCATATTTAAGTCGTTTATTTAACATTAAAACTAGTGAGTTTCTCATATTTTCTTCTATGAGTAAGATCCAGTTAACAAACTGCAAATAGCAGTCTCATTAGATCTTGAAACCGTTTCGAAAATTAAAATAACGAAGCTAATAAAGATTTAAAAATGAGTAGATGAGTTTAGAAACGAATATCACTTGACACGTTATTGTATTACCAATCAATATTACCAAAAATAAAGTGTTTATACTGTTCCATAAGTCTTAGAGTTGAAATTTTATATCTCGCAATATTTAATATTTATGTAATACTTACATGGTACTACATAAATATTAAATATTGCTACAATTTACAATTGATCATGAGGTTTATGTAAACATAAATAAAATTGAATTTATCGTACTTTAAATACAGGGTGTTTAACTGTTGAATTGATGGTTGAAGTTTTCCCTATTTAAACTCCCCCCCCCCCCGAGATAGTTTCCTTATCCCGAGGCAATTTTTAGAGGGTTGGTTAAAAGTTTTTTGAAAACTGTTTACCTTCAGTTTGACATGGATTTTAACAGCTGATGTCCTTATTTTAATGGGCATTTTTAGGGAATGTTTTTCTCTTTCTGATAGAAAGTTTTCGGGACTGTTGTGCTCATTCTAATGGGATTTTTTGTGTACTGTTGACCTTACTCCTGTCCTCAAAAAGTAACTTTTTAAAATAAAACATTCCACCCATTATTAAAACAAAATATTAGTAAATACTAGTGTACAGCATTTCGCTGAGGTTTTTTTTTTTTTTTTTTTTCAGGTTTTAATATTTAAATTACGATTTCGTCAACAACTTGGGGAGGAAATGATATTGACTTTTAATACTTTCATTAAACGCGTTTCTATGAGAACGACATTCAAATAAATACTGACCTTGAGCACCCTGGGCATCGTGTTTAGCGTATGCTCCAACATTGTGGTGTCCCTGGGCAGCATGGGCTCGGTCGGCATAGAGTCCTTGATCTCCGTGGTGGGATTGTCCATGGGCGGCATATCCGGCACTGTGTTGTCCGTGGGCTCCATATGCGTGTCCGGCAGAGGAAGCAGCATGGGCAGGTGCTACATGGACGGAATGGGCAGCAGGGGCGTGGTGATATTGGGCCATGGCAGTGCCGGCCAACAAGAGGATGAGAGCGATCTGAAAAATGAAATAATACCACTCAAGCAATCGTTTTGGCTGCAATCCCGCATGCTACATTCGAAAATGACCGTAAACGTCACATTCGAGATATTTTGAAAAAAAAAAAAAAAACAAAAAACTTCTGTATCGAGTAACTGATTAAGAACTGCACATTTTTTTGCCTGACATTGCAGTTCTGGCCCTTAACCGATTGTGGTATAACCTGCAAGACAGTTGCGTAGAGAGCCTGTGTTATGGCGTCGAGTTTTGCTTCACGGATCACCACGGTTGTAATCTGGTCTGGAGACATCACAACTTTCCCCAACTATGTCTATCAACTAGGATCAATGGACGTGTTGTACTTCCAGTACGCACATCACTAATTCTAGGTCCTCTTTCGTATTACTAACGGATCCTATTCCCCAATAAATATGTAATTCTATATTTAACCTTTTGAGTCACTAGTTTTATCCACAACACTAGTAAACTGCTACTCAGCAGCTGCTAAATTTAAGGGCGTCGCATAAAAGATAAAAGAAGCTGTTTTCTCTTAAATCACGGACGACCTATTACAATTCCATGCTGCGTTTTTTTTAATGGCAATATAAGTTTTATAATTTCAAATTTTCCACAAAGTAAACACATCAGCGCAACAAACTCTAAGTAAGAAAAAGCTATCTTCTTCCTTCTTTTTCACTTACGCTCCGAAATTCCAGTTCTTAAATTTAAATGTTAAAAATTACTAGATCTTTCCTTTCTAAAATGGTCTCAATGTTTAACCAAAAAATGTCTCGAAAAACCGATAGCAGAACAAGTTCATTCTTAGTACTGCGTGCTATATCTCCCTGAGCTACGGATCTTTTATAGGGAAAAATGAAAATAGATTGTAAAATGTTTTTGTAGATTTAATAGCCTTTTTAAACTATATATATATATATATATATATATATATATATATATATATATATATATATATATATATATATATATATATATATATATATATATATATATATATATATATATATATATCATGTTTAGAGATAATTTATATCCTTATGGTTGATTAAATGTGCAACAACTAAATGAATTTTCACTTTTTATGATAAAATGTTCTTATTTAGATGGCATTTTTACTAATCAGATATATTTTTAATTTATTAATACATTGACAAAAAGCAAATGTTTTACAGCACTTTAAACGCAGACAAACGCAAAATATTTTTGCCTAAGTTTAACTTTTGAGAAAATATATAAATTTTCACAGTTGATAAAACTCTTCGGCACTACATTTTAAATGGATTTGCTTGAGTCAGAAACGTAGAAGTATAAACCATATTTTGAGGAAATACAAATGAAAAGACTCATTTGATAAGAAGAGAGAAAGTATATTGATGGAAAATCATTCTTAAGGTTTACCATTTACCGAAAAGTTGGACTCCGAAATTGCTCTTCCTCAAGTCAAAAAAAAAAAAAAGTTGATGTAATTTAATGAATTACATAAATGTTAGAAAATACAATTTTGTAACTAATGAAAATGTAATATTATAGTAATTGAAATTGCGACATTAATAATTTAAGTGTCATAAGTCACCGAAAAATGTCATACGTAAGTAGTGAAGATTTTTTACTTTATATTGAAGCATTTGAAAATATATATTTTTATTAAAGATTATAAAATTTTAATGAATAAATCCGGTGAGACTTTGGATTGCAAATTTTGTGTTTACAAAATAATGTCATTTTGCTAGCTTCATTTAAAATTTAATGAAAATTAATTTTTGATTCAAATACTTGAACATTTTTAGCGTGAAGCTAAAAGGAAAAACTCTCATTTACATAAAATATGCTTTTTATTATACTGTATAGAGCCTCGATTAACCGAAGTGCTCGAGACAGCACCTCTCTCCGTAACTCCAAAGTTCCGGATAAAAGAGAGAACTTAAAAATAGTTGTCAAGAAACCGCCAAAAATCCAGATTTAAACATGTTTGCATTTACAAAATAGTTACTAAACGTGATGCTTTGGAACTGTAATACTGTAATTATAAACAGGAAGTTTGTATTATAAATGTCTCAAAATGTAAAAAATGCAAGGAAAATTTACTAAGACCAAATATCGAAAAATTTAATCACTATCGTGCTATTATCAAACCCGTTTACTTTAACTTTTTGTTCTTTAACTTCGAATATAAATGCGTAGTTAAAAAATAATATTAATTATTTAATGAAACAATATTTCACTTTCAAATTCGACCGTTTTCGAATTTAACAGTACACTTCGAAAACGAGAACGAGTTGCCGTGTTTTTTGACTAGTGAGTTTGAAAATAAAAGCATAATTGATAGAAATGCACAGATATTCGGACTCTGAAGTAGGAACGATTGCTTCTGGTGATCATGAAGGGATATTCTTCACTCTTAAAAAAATACATTGTATGGAAACCGAAGTCGGTTAAATGGTCTTTCGGTTGAAAGAGTTTCGGATAATCGAGGTTCTACTGTACTACTTTAATCTTCTATAAATCATGATCAATTAATACGTTCAAATTCATTGAATTACTGCTTTCGGTGATCAAGACATTCGCTTTTCCAAAAGCACATTTAATGGAAGTCGATTTCGGTTAAAAGAGTTTCGAATAATTGAAGTCCTTCCGTACTACTTAAATTGCTATAAATCAAGATTTAAATTCGATACAATCAAATTAATTACAATTTCCGTAAAGGAAATCCTTTTCTCTTTAAGTTATCAAGTGATCCTAGGATGGAGATATATTGTACTTACCACTTTCATGATGATTGAAGTTTGGTAGAACTGTTTAGTTCTTAGTGAGACTGAAAGATAGTTTGATGAAGTTCGAACGTCCGAGCCCGTATTTATACTCGATGAATTTCAGTAAAATATTCATTGGAAAAAATAATAAACTTGACATACAACCTGTTGTAATGGGTGTGGCGAAGTTTTTTTTTCATTGCCGATGTATCGGGGTCACTGTGACCTGCCCTTGCTTACTGTTCTGTTAACTATGGGTTATGAGGAACATTATACTAAAAGGCACCAATGTAAGTTTTTATAAAAAGTTACATTTTATCCAGTTCTTCATCGAGTAGAGTTTAGGAGGAAAATCATCTTTCTGCTGTTTAAGATTATGTTTTGAATTTCATTGTTAGATTTCTTTGGGGTCGTTTAACTTAGCATTTGCAAGTAATAAGTATCGCATGCTAATTGGGACTTGGATACATTTTGCATAACTTCAATGAAATTCAGCTTCGAATGTTGCATTTAACTTTGTTAATATCTGATATCCTCGTCGTTTCACCTTCCTTGAAATTGAGTTGGAAGGTGATGACTGTGAGGTCACGGCAAGATGAAGGAAGGACGTATTCTTGAGTTAAATGCTTTTTTAGGAAAAACTTGCTAAAAATTTAATTGACATTTCAGTGTATATCAGGTACTACAGTAACCCCTCGTTACGTCGCGCCTCGTTATATCGCTCATTCGGATATTTCGCGCTTTTCCTCTGTCTCCCGAAAAATTATATTTTAGAGGGAAAACGTTACTTTACATTTGATATCACCGAAAACCCAATGTTATATTTCTCAGAAGAAGTGTTTTCCTATTTTTAATCCCCGACACACAATGGAAGGGGGCTATAAGTTTGACGTGTCTGTGTATCTGTATGTCTGTCTGTGGCACTCTAGCACCTAAACGGATGGACAGATTTTGAAGAAAAAAAAATTGTTCGAAAGGAGAGAGGATTTAGAGTGTTCTTAGCTAGGTTACATCTTTGGATGACACTAATGAAGGAAGATATTAATTGAAAACCTCTAAAAGGTTTTTCACGATTTTTGCAGTGAAAACATAGTTAAAAAATTTTAAAATTTAATACCAAAATAAAAGAGAGAATTTTTTTCCGCGTCTGATAGAATGTGTTTGGAATTTTTATGTTTCATACAATTCGAATTATAATGTTTTTTCAAAGCAGATTTTAATAACGGCTAAGCCTTTATTCACGCGATTGATAACGAATTCATTGTTGGCCGACAAGGAAATTAAAAGCAATGATATAAAATTTTTATCTGTTGCCGATTTCTATTTAACAGCAAATAAAATACTTGACATTGATTTTTAATAATATAAGGCTTTTAAAAGGAGTTTCAATTTTACCTCTTAATTCTACAGTTGCGACTCGGAGGTTTTTAAAATTTTTAATTTTACCCGTTGCTTGTTATAAACAATGAAAAAAATTTTCCATACGCTTAATTCATTGCAGTTTAAGCTGCAAATTTCGATTTGTATTCCACTTTAAAACAATAAAATTAAATTACTTTTTTGCTTTAGGATAAAAGAATAATTGGTAGACTTTTTTTTTTATTGAGAAAAATCATCCTTGTATGACATCAAACTAATAATTTTATAGAGACACACGTTATTAATTTTTGCACCAATTAAATAACTACTTTTTATGACCTCTATTATATCGCGTTTTCGGATCTATCGCGCTTTTTGTTGTCTCCTAACAAGCATGATATAACGAGCGGTTACTGTATTTATAATTGATTCTGAAATGTTTCAGATATATAAATAAATGTTTTAGATTTATTAATTTGGATAGCAATGCGTTTCTGAATTCCATAATTGGTATTTAATTTTTTAAGGAAATTTTGGCTAACAATTCAGTAGAACATTTCAGAGAACATCAGATAATATTTGGAATTTGTAAGAAAATATTTCAGAGTCATATATGTAAATACAGCGCAATGCATTTTTAATGTTTGTAACTGATATTAAATGCTGTAGCTCGTATTAAGTTGCTTTTGGGAAAATTTGTCTGAGCAGACATCTCAGAGAAGATTAGACATATTCAAAACTGATTATGAAACAATTTTAGACTTATAAATATAAAGTAATGGCTTTCTAAAATTTGTAACTGATGCTAAAAGAAGTTGAAATTTTTAGTTAACTACCAAAAAAAAAAAAAAACTATTGTGGAAAAAAAAAAACCCTATTTTTTCAAGCAAATTTTAAACTCGTATCACAACCGCGGTAAGGCTCCATAAAAAATACATTTTTTAAAAAATCTACTTTTGGACGACTCTACTGTTACAGATGTGTGAAAATCTACTTTTGGAAGACTGCTGTAACTCACGTATGAATTGTTGCATAAAATGCCCTACAAAGATTTCAACAACATGAAATACGAACATTTTTTTAAAGAATGCAATTAAATTTTGAAAATTTCCACACACAAGCACACTCACACACACGCACAAAAGCAATATTTTTGAAATATTCAAAATTTAATTGCGTTATATAGATGTAGAGTTTATACAATGAAACAAGAAACTAACATACATGGAGTCCTGTAGCGCAGTAGTTTCCAATTTGTGGGGCGTGCCTCCACAGGGGGCATAGAATAATTTTAGAGCAGCATAAAGCTGTTACCAGCATATCATTTTTAACACACACACAAATGAAATTGGTGTCAGAAAATATGAATAAGCAACGAGTCATCGCTAAGGCATTCGGATTTGAGTCAAACACTAAGATAGTCGATATCTTTTTAATGACATCACGGTTTACGAAATTTTGTATTAGCTGCTAAATGTAGTAAAACTATCTATACTCATATTACAATATTATGATAAATAAATATGCTTTGCCGCATAAAAACTTATTCATACAAAAATAGGGTACTGTTTTTCTAACTCTTTAAATAAACCAATTTTAGGATTGCATTTATTATGAAACTGAATTGCTATTATGAAAACTAAAGAAAGAAAAAAAAATATGAAAAAGGGGGGGGGGGGTGGAAACCACTGATGCAAGGTGTATTATAGTAGTGTAGTGTATTATATGTGCATTATTAATATTTTTTGTGATGCTCAAGCATCTCTCGTGCTGATGAAAAAGAAAATATTACAGTGAAATCCGCTACATCGAATACCAATACGACGAAAGTTCCGTTACAACGAAATAAACTTTTAGTCTCAATTTAATTCCGATTTACATAGCTTGGATTACATTAGAACGAAATCCCCGTTACAACGAACAAAATGTGTGGTCCCTTGAAGCTCATTGTAACGGGATTTCCCTGTTTTTTCACTTAATAATCAATCTAAATATTATATTTTATAAAAAGAGGTAGAATCCATGTTCATTCAACCAGGGGCGTAACTTGATGGCCTCGGATTTTCTCGAGTTTAACCAATGTTAAAATTCATAAAAAATTAAGAAATAAATGTTTTTTTTTTTTTTTTTTTTTTTGCCCCAAAAACTTCCTGGACTCAGATATAGGCCACTAAAGATGGCGTCTCAGGCATCATTTCTCACTTGCGATTTTTGGCAAAAATATTTAAGTTCTTTATCTCTAGAACGGGTACAACATATTTTGTTGCGGTTTATTTTATTTAAAAAGCTGTTTTTTTTTCTGTTTAAAAAGATGTGCGAAATTTTGCAATATGAATTTAATTCCCCTCTCCCCCCAGTTTTTTGAAAAAAACAGAAAAAAAAATCATTTTTTTAAATTTTTCTCAAAAATGCCAATTTTAAATTTTTTATTTTTTTTACTGTTGATCAGTACCATTGAGCACTACATTCAGTGGTGTTCCCATAGGGTATATACTCCATATACGCCGTATACTCTCAAGCATTTTTTAGACATATAACATATACCCTCAAGCATCATAAATTTTCATATTATGACTATCACTATGTATACGATCACATACACAAATTGTGCGTAGTGGATTACTGGGAGTATACCCTCAAAAAATTGATGGGACATCACTGACTACATTCAATGAAAAGGAGAGCTTTTACTGTTTTGTTTTACAAGCTTTAGAAGCATTTTAAAAACTCAATTTTGTAACGTTGTTTTTACTTGTAGCAAAAATATAAAGTTTATTTGTTTGCTTACACAATTGAAATGTTTTTGCTTACTGAGAAAATTGAGGGAAAAACCATCCAAAGACAGAACAAAAAAAGTTCTTTGTAGGCTCGAAACGCGTGTCATCAATGCTTAAAGATTTTCAACTTTTTTAAAAGAAAATTGAGGGAAAATATCATCCTAAGCAGCATGTTGTAGTATTTAGGATATGCAGTAGATCGATCTCTGTAGTTGCAATTAATGCAAAAGTCTCTGAGTTTTTGAAATACTTCTAAAACTTGTAAAACAAAAAATAGGAATCCCACCTTGCTTCGTAAACAAAGTTTTATTTCTCAAAATTACTAGATTTTTCTTATTTCCATCGTTACCAAAGATTTTCTAAAATGCATCTTTAAGGTTGTAAATTCGAAAAATTTCTCTCCGCTCTTTAACATCATCAAAAATTATTTAAAACTGCGAGTTTTTTTTTTTTTTTTTTTGATCAATCACAATTGCTTATTGCTTTCATTTGACTGTTTTGACGTCCTATCATTTTATTTTCCCACCAGCACCCTCTGCAGCACCACCGTCGACCGGCCGCCTCACGATGCTGCTCCTCTAGCACACATACAAACAAACACATACACACATACATACACGCACGTACACACACATACAAACAAACACATACACACATACATACACCTGCACACACATACACAAACACATATACACACACAAACACATAACCGCACTTAAACACATATATACACACACACACGCATACATACACACACTCGTGATTGCGAAAAACATAATTTGAATTCAAAAATGTCAAAATTCAAATTATTATTTTTTTTTTTTTTAATTATTATTATTATTATTATTATTTTTTTTTTTTGAGTTACAACTTCCGAAGATTTCAGGGGGAGAGTCCGCTAACCACCCTCTCTGTTACATGGTCGAAGATTGCAGTTGTGTTTTCAAAGTTTCAACTTCGAAATACTAACGGGGGTGAACCTTCTTAAACCTCTTCTCCCCCTAACATTGCCAAATATCGTCTAAAATGCCTTTTTAAAACTACAAATACAAGTTTAAAAAATAATCGCCCTCCTGAAGCTCTTATTTTGAGTGAATATTTTATTCACATTTAGGTTCATATTGCTAGTACGTAGAAATATAAGTATTTAGCATTAATAACGATTATATTATAAGTATCTAACATTTAGAAACGAAATCCTCTTTAACCAGAAACTGAAAAAATTCTCTCAGTATTTAAGATGCGTTTGAAAAATTTACACGATATTACAAGGGTTTTCCTTCAATTTTATACCACCCCCCATCCTCCTCCTTATTTTCTGACCTCATGACGACTGGATATTATTTGCACGTATTTTGAAATTTTAAAGTTTTAACTACTGAATACCAAGATTCAAACAATTTCAAGTATGATTCAGAAAATGTCCTTAGTCACTAATACCCCCTAGTTTGTAGATAATAATGAAATAGCTTTTTAAAACCGCCGGTGATAGTGGCTTTAAAATTTTTAGGGAGAGGGTTTTTTTTATGGGTATTTTTCTCATTTTGTGGGGTAGGGCTCTTGCTTTCGGGGAGGGGGGGGGGTCTTTACGATCTTTAGGGGGTGCGCCCTTGCTCTTAGGGAAAGTGGACAACCCTGCTTTTAGTGACCTCAGTCGTCCATAGATCGAAATCCATTATTTCCCGGTGGAGCTTTTGAAACAGTAGAGTGGCGTAGTAACTCAAGAGACTCCGTGGCCATGCCATACGTGTAAAACGCATAATTCTACGGAGTTACATAGACACACACGCACACGCACACAAAAAAATGAAATAGCGCAGAAAAGTGCCTTTTAAAGCTCAAATCCACTCACTGTCCACCCTTAAAATAAACAAGTAAGTAACACGCAGCAAAGTGGTATCAAAATTCAAAATCTGTGATGGTGTATATCAAAGAACTATACACAAGACACAAGGAAGTTTTTACGTTCAGGTTTTTTAAAATAAGTCTTATTGTGCTGTGCGCTCTTGAATACTTCACAGTTTCATTTCTATGAACTACAATGTAGGGTCATTCCATACAGATTCAACGGATGAGTGCACTCGACCATTTTTAATTTTTTTGAAACTCATATCCCAAAAAGATGCATATGAATGATGTTCAAAACCACTTTTATTTTTTCTCTAACCTTAACCCTTGATTTTTTTAGGGGTCATCAAAAGTGATTTTCGCAGTCAAACATGGGACTTTTAGACCTTTGCATTTTGACCAAAATCTATTTGAATTACATTTATGGCAGTTAATTTTACGCTTTGATATTAAAGTGCATAAGATGATAGTCTCACATGCTGAGTTACGTGGCTGTAACTTAATAATTAAAATAATGGCAACAGGTTAAAGTTCAAGGTCAAATGTAAAATTTTTACTCATTTCAAAGGGTCATAACTCGCTTAGGGGACGGACACACAAAATGAAATATGGCAAAAACTAATCACTGGAGTCACACTGATGAGAAAATATAGCTGTAATTGTGTGTTTGTTTATCCTTTATAAATTACAGCCCCTGAAAGATCAGAAAATTGAGAATTTTTAGAATAAAAATTTCTTAGACCCCTGTAAACCAAAAGGGGATGGAATTAAAAATGAAATTTCTTGGCCAATTGAATATTCCATTCAAGTACTATACATGTTATATATATTGTTTTGTGTATTTGGTTTGTAAAAATGATACAGGTCTTTGAAATTGAGCAATTTTGCTAGTTAATTCATGCACTAAAACAGAAACAAAGAGTGTGAAAACTTCAATGCACCTTCTTAAATTACGTATATTGTGCTCTATGTAATATATTATACTGAAAAAACATATTGTAAGTATAAAAATAATTATTTTAATTTGATAACTTAGAAATATTTGGACATAAATGAGTAGTTCATACATGATTGACAACTTAAATAGTTAATTTATAGACTATCTACACAAACAAATTTTCAATGCATACAAACATACGCTCTGTACGTTAACTTATGTAACTTGCCTAAACACGTGCAAAAGCATTATCTGCATAGTTAGTTGAAAGGGGAAAAAAGGTGCGTTTTTCATTTCTTGCTTCAGTGTAGTTTTAAGAAAATGAACTCACACAGTAGTACTATAGTTCTGGAGGCGACACAGCATGTGGTGTACTGAAATACTTTACTCAAATACACAACAAAAATAGAAAGAACTTTCTTAATTTATATAATAACGAAACGGATGTCAACTTGAGAGCTGAATGGCATTTCTATGCAATATCACACGGTAATGGACATTGAAACAGAATCAGAAGAACCGTAAAAAGAATTGATACTACTAAGACTAGCTTGCAAAGAACTACTAGAAGTCACATTTTAATTCCTACAGAAATGTAAACCTTCTGCATTTTTGCTACTAACCATTGCATGTATCCTTGTGAGCATTCAGTATATTAAACTAGCTGAAAAAATGCTGCAAGAAAGGTTTGACTCTGCAAATAAAATTCCCAATACAAGATTTAAGCACTGCTTTATATTTAATTATTATTACTGTATTTAAATATTATCACTGTAAAATTATTGTCCCCTAGCAATAGGTATGAAGAATAGTGTGTTACTAAAAAGACTATCAAAGGAAAATGCCCATTATTGTCAAAAAAGTTATTACATAGCTTGTGTTGATCACTAAATTTAGAACCCCTGTCATTGTCTTGCTCCTAGTACATTTTCGAAGTATCAAATTATGAATGTGCCTTGGTAAAGCATTTTAAAACGCCATATACTTGAGTCACCATTACAACTATAGGACTACTAGGTGAGTTCATGTTCTTAATACTACACTGAAGCAAGAAATGAAAAACGCACCTTTTTTTTCCTTTCAACTATGCTTTTGCACGTGTTTAGGCAAGTTTCATAAGTTAATGTACAGAGCGTATGTTTGTATTTATTAAAATTTGTGTGTATAGATAGTCTATAAATTAACTATTTAAGCTGTCAATCATGTATGAATTACTCATTTATGTCCAAATATTTCTAAGTTATCAAATTAAAATAGCTTTATTAATACTTAAAATATGTTTTTTCAGTATAATATATTATATAGGCCATTTAAGAAAGTGCAATGAAGTTTTCACACTTTTTATTTCTGTTTTAGTGCGTAAATCAACTAGCAAAATTGCTCAATTTCAAAGACCTGTATCTTTTTTACAAACCAAATACACAAAACAATATATATAACATGTATAGTACTTAAATGGAATATTCAATTGGATAAGAAATTTCATTTTTAATTCCATCCCCTTTTGGTTTACAGGGGTCTAAAAAAGTCATTTTTCTCAATTTTCTGATCTTTGAGGGGCTGTAATTTGTAAAGGGTAAACAAACACACAATTACAGCTGCATTTTCTCATTAGTGTGACTCCAGTGATTAGTTTTTGCCATATTTCATTTTGTGTTTCCGTCCCCTAAGCGAGTTATGACCCTTTGAAATGAGTAAAAATTTTACATTTGACCTTGAACTTTAACCTGTTCATTATTTTAATTATTAAGTTACAGACACGTAACTCAGCATGTGGGACTATCATCTTATGTACTTTAACATTAAAATGTAAAATGTTCTGCCATGATTGTTATTCAATTAGATTTGGGCCAAAATGCAAAGGTCTAAAAGTCCCATTTTTGACTGCGAAAATCACTTTTGATGACCCCTAAAAAATCAAAGGTTAAGGTTAGAGAAAAAATAAAAGTGGTTTTAAACATCATTCATATGCATCTTTTTGGGATATGAGTTTCAAAAAAATTAAAAATGGTCGAGCGAACTCATCCGTTGAATCTGTATGGAATGACCCTATATTTAATTATTTTCGATAATTTTATGACTTTAAAGAAAAGCTAAATTTTCGATTGGTAAAAAGTTCTAGTAAATAATATTACTTCGTTTTCATTCTTTGATAATTTTAAGGACGCAATAACAAGAAGTATACCAACAATAGAAGAATAATAGTCTTTTTTTTTTAATTAATTTTTAATAGTTGCAATTCTGAAATATAGGGCTTGGTTAACGTTGATGTTATGTGAAATCACGTGGATGATGATATTCTATTTAGCAAATTCAAGATCAAAGTCGCCTTTTCAATTATTTTCAAGTTCATGTGTCTTTCAATGCTTTTAGGTTGGGAGTCAGGAATTTTATAAAAATAATTGAATTTTCAAATGCTGTAAGTGTGGTGGCTAGAGAACGGAAACAATGAGAGAAGTTGAACAAAATAATTGGAACTAAATGCAACAGTATATACTAAATACCTCTTTGCGGATCTGTTTGAAATATGAAATGCATTTTTTTGAAAAATTGTGTCTTTAAATGTCGTATTGTAGTCAGTGTTGGCAAGAAAAAAATTTGTTTTAAAAATTATTTTGTTCCAAGCTGTTGTCATATTGATACCAGGAGATTAATTTGTATTACAGTAATTCGAACAGTGTAGCAAATGTTCAACGGCAAAGGTTCTGAAATTATATTTTCCTTATAATTGTTTTATAAAACTAATTTTATAAAATAAAATTTTTCACAAATTTTTCGAAGAATCACCGCGAAAATTTTTTAATTAAAAGAGCAAAAAGAATGTCAGTAGATCAGATTGAAACGTATCATAGCAAAATATTCACTCTTACCAGAGATCAAATATAAATTTCGAACAAAAACAAAGTATAGAAATGTTATAACAAACAGTAAAAATTTGTAAACCCTTTTTTGTACAAGTGATATTCCTGTTATGAACTCAAATGCATATATATCCAATTCTTACAATCTACCTTCTTTAAAGAAACATTAAACCTGTACTTTTATTAACTTCATTGGAGAGAATCTTCAAGAATATTTTTCGCACCTCTCTAAACTCTTGAAAGTAAGTGGTCAATTCGCTTTCGTCGACACTGAAGACTGGAAGTTTCATTAGAGACTCAACGTATCTCTCTATCTTGAATTCAGTTTACTTTCCAATTTACCACCTAATTATAATTTCACTTTTCCTGTATATTCTCAAGTTTGAAAAAGCTTTTGACCTCGACCTTAAGACAGCGTGACATACCTCTTCAACCAGTCTTGTCTTGTTGCGGTTTGACCTAGTCCCATTGACACGAGAACGCCCATTACTGCAAAGCCTGTCTGGAAGGCCACGATTCGGTGGCAGAGGCTCTGCAAAGAAGCCAACTTTCGCTTGTCGACACCTACCGACTCACGTATTTGCACGTAATATCACGTTTTGTTAAAAAGCCCGCAAGACGGACTTGCACGTAGAAAACTGCCAGAGAAAAAGCTACCTCCAAAAGGCCCAGGCCGTGAAATTCCTTCTTCGTTCCCCCTCTGATCTCCCGGGGAGAGAGGCGTTGCTTTATCTTCCCCTTTTACACGCTCTGTTAAATCCGAAAGGACAATTGTAAAACCTTTCATTTGTACCTTACTATTCAAGTTGTAATGGAAATCGCGGTGGAGACATCCTAACTAGCATTTTATTTTAAATTATCTTATTAATTTGTTAGGAGCTTTGATGAAGTCATATTTGAATGTGTAATATGAAATCATTGGAATTTAAATCATACAGTCAACTATGACTATCAGACGTAATAAATCAGTGGCTATATAAAAGAGGTACTAATGCTGATGGGAAAAAGTTCTTGAAATAAGTTTAATAGCAATCATCATCATATAAAAGCCAGAATCTGTAATCGAATAACGCCCTAACATTACCAAGACTGGATGTCGCGCCATAGAATGCGAGATGGTGTTACTTTGATCTTGAACCACTTAAAATTCAGTAATTTCTTTTATAATTTGATAATAGTTTTCGGCAACGTAGCGTGTCAAAATAGAGCAGAGCAGTGCTCTATTTTGACAAGGTTTTACTATTTTAAATTTAATAAGTGAATTTGTGAAACATTCAGAAGAGGTAACTTGGTTGTCCGTTTTCAGCTCATACTATTAGGCAAAACAAGACGCATGTTTTATTTTGCTAAGCGTTTTGTAAAAAGTCAAATTATACTATAGTGAAATCCCGTTACAACGAACTTCAAAGGACCCTGCAACACCTTCGTTATAACGGGAGTTTCATTGCAATGGAATTTACGCCTTGCAATGGCAATTAAATCAGGAATAAACATTTACTTTGCTAAAACAGATATTTTGTTGCATTGCTATTCGTAGTAACGGGATTTCACTGAATAAAAATGTAACGTGTAACTACAAAAGTATATATCTTCAGTTCCAATTTTTTCGTTAATGCGGCTTTCTCTCTCATTTCAACAACGTCATGAGAGAAAGAGTTTCAAAGTGGCCCTCTAATTTTTTTTTTTTTAAAGTAGCGCCAAACTTACTGCCCTCGAAACTAATGTGGCCCTCGAAGCTGATCAATCTGGCCCGAATCTAAAATCATATTTTGTTAGCTTCCAAAACAACCGATTCTATTTTCGGCACTCTAAAAACATGTGAAAACTTCATATCAATTAAAAAAGCTTGAAATAGTTGATAAAAGCAATTCTTGGTTTGAAAATTTCTTTCCTTTTGAGCGTTTTCCCATGGTATCTAGAAAACAAAATTGAGAATATTTAGCTTTTTTATGTGTTCCGGGACGAGAAATTTATGAAAATCGTGCTCACATGTATCCCAGGACTGTTCATTTGTGCCTTCCCTACCCTTATTGCGGCACATGTGAACAATTGAAGACATTTTTTTTTTTTTTTGAAACCATATATAATGGAGAATTTTTTTAAAAATCTCAAAACATTCCATGACTCAAAGAAAAAACTATTCAATAATGGAAGTATTTTTGCGCTGAGAAATTGATAATAATTTTTGAAATATAAACAAATGAAATGAAAAGAAAAGAGGATCACGAACTGACTATTTTGTTACGAACAAATACAGTGCCGGCCCAAAAAAATCTTTATATTTAGTTGGCAATTAAAAACTTTACATGCAAACTTCTTATTATAATTTTACTTGACATGCTCCGTTGTTATTTGCTCGAATACCGAATATTCGTCTAGATTGTGGCCGAATATTTAGTATTCGGCCAATTCACAAAGGATCATGCCAAGTAAAATCACGACAAGAAAAAGTTATGTAAAATTTTTAATTGCTAACCAAATGCAAAGATTTTTTTGCCAGCACTGTACAAACTATGTAGAATCTATTTTTATATTTTTGTGAAAGTATCTCTTATACCCACGGAGATATAAGCATTTTTTTTTTTTTTCAAAAATGCCCATTTTATTTTAAGGTTTTCGGCTCATAGCACGCAGAGTGTTCCGTTACTAAACTTTCAGAATATTTGACAGCATACAAGAGAAACATAACAATAAAATTTCAAATTAAAATATTGAAATTTTTTTGAAATATGAACGTTTAAGCAGTTGAGTTTTCTCTGCGCATGCGTGAAAGACATCAATTTATAACCTTAGTAATCCAAAGCCCAGATAGATTCTGCACCTCGTGATAAAATTCCAGCTCGATATCTTTAAAATTCAAAAGGTTATCAGCGACGTAATGAGCCGAATTTCAATAATTCTTTGATAGGCGACGACTCGTGAGGGATCGTTCGCAAATAATCTGTTTTTATAACGAATTACTCTGAATGACGGTTGGCAAGTGTTACCAGTTAGCGGACAATCCCCCACGAGTCGTCGCGTATCAAAGAATTACTGAAATTCGGCTCATTAGATATCTTACAACTTTTTGAATTTTTAAGATATCGAGCTGGAATTTTATCACGAGGAGCAGAATCTATCTAGGCTTTGGATTACTAAGGTTATAAATTGATATCTTTCGTGCATGCGCAGTGAAAACTCAACTATTTATATGTTCATATTTCAACAAATTTTTAATATTTTAATTTCAAATTTAATTATTATGTTTATCTTGAATGCTGTCAAATATTCTGAAAGTTTAGTAACAGTTGACAGAAAACTCTGCGTGCTATGAGCCGAAAACCTTAAAATAAAATTGGCATTTTTGAAAGAAATGCTTATATCTCCGTGGGTATAAGAGATACTTTCACAAAAATATAAAAATAGATTCTACATAGTTTGCACAGTGCTGGCAAAAAAATAAAATCTTTACATTTGGTTAACAATTAAAAATTTTACATAACTTTTTCTTGTCGTGATTTTACTTGACATGCTCCCTTGTGAATTGGCCGAATACCAAATATTCGGTCACAATCTAGAAGAATATTCGGTATTCGACGAAATAACTACGGAGCATGCCAAGTAAAATTATAAAAAGAAGTTTGCATGTAAAGGTTTTAATTGCCAACTAAATGTAAATTTTTTTTTGCCGGCACTGTATTATGTAGGTTAGTTTGGTTTGCTTTTTAGTTGCATTAAAATTTAGGTCACAATACGTGCGTAAAAGTGATTTTTAGGGTTCAAACCACCTCCGAAAATTTTCAAGCCATTCCAAAAAATGCTTTTTATTACTTTTTTTTTTGCTAAAAAATTTGTTATTACTATATATTTCATTCATTTATTTATTTTGGCACTTCACTTGAAAAAAAAAATACACAATTGCTATTAAAAGAGTGTGAAAACTCACGACTTTATCTTTAATATTTATTATTTATAATGTAATTATTGCGAACATTCTTTTTTATGAAACGATACAGCGAAGCAAATTTTCCTCCAAATTTTAAATACTTAACTCACGCTGAGAAAAAGATTAAAATTCTTTAAATTTGAAAGTGCATTTCTATTATTTAACGTATCTTATTCCTAAATAAATATGACTTCAAGAGGCATCACTTCGAATGCGCGTATATAAGTACACGCATCTAATCTATTTGAGTTTTTATAAAAAGAAGTATAGTGAACGAATTGGATTTCTTTCCTTCATTTATGAGATGCGTCATTTTTTACATTAGTATGTTAATGTTTTTAAGGCAGCATCTCTCCTTTAAATAACCTATTGTAGCAAAAAACAATAAATAAACAAGTTAAATCAAACTTCATTGACCATATAAATTTAACGAGAAATAGGTTAGGTAAAATCCTCCCCGAAACAAATGGCTGATTACGGTCTAAAATATGTATTAGAAGTACGTATCAGAATTAGGAAAAAAATCCCTACAATTTTAACTATAAAATCTTAGATTAGAAGAAATTTTCACGAAATTTTTATTTTGAAAAAAAAAAAAAAAAATGCATAATAGTGGAACTACCCAATGTCTTTTTGGGATTTCTTTTCTAACTCCCAACCCCTTCCCATCTGCCGTGTTTTACATCAAATATTTATCGACTTATTATCGTCTGTAACGTTTATATTTCTTTGTGTTAATTTAATATCATCAGCGTTATCTAGTTTCTCTCTCTCTCTTGTTAGTAATTGTAACAACAAAAGAAATTAGACGGAATAGTGGAAATATTTTTATGGAATGTGAAAATGTTGACAATGTTTTTCTCGCCCGTTATTGGCAAAAAATTAAATATTTCATATTTTAAAGTAAATAATGTGCTTGCTTAATTTTGTTTTTACCATACAAAATTTTTCGCAGAAAAAAAAATTAGGAAAATTGACCAATATATTATTTGATTATCCGGGGAAATTATTCGATTAAGTGGGGAAACTTTACATTGCATTTATGGAGAAATATTTGATCCAAAAAAGCTTTATTCGTATAGGCGGTGAAAATTAGTAGCTTCTAAACGGAAAAATATACTGTAATTTATAAAAATACGGTTCAACAAAAAAATTATTATTATTGTTAATACTTTTCAAAATTGGCTATCTTTTCTGATGTAAAATAATTTATTTTGGAGAAAATTTAGGAATTCTAAAAGACCTTTTCTTCATTGTAAGAAAATACAGCTATAGATTCAACTTCCACAACTCCACGTGGCTCCAATGAAGCGTAGAAGGGAAAAGAATGTGGGCGGAACTGAAACTTCAATTGTCATGATTCAAAAGGGATTATCTCCTTTAGACTCAACCTTGTTTCGTCTTGTTTGGGGGAAGGCATTCCACAGGTGAAAGTACGTGGCCATTAGAATGGCATTGTGAACTGGGAAGCCCTGTGCTAAAAAAAGCATTTTTTGGAAATTCCTGTTTTCGTGGGCGGGTTAAAAGAAGAACTTTTAATGACAAATGAGTCTGTCATTCCTCGAAAAATATGTCTCGTTTCTACAAGCCTAATGTTTCCTGATTAAATTCAATGCAGAGAAAAAAATCCGATGAGACTAAAAAATTGATTATTGAAATCATCGCGCTAGCATAAAAGACAATGTTTGCATAAAAGAGTATTTCGGTTTAAAAAATTTATATTTCATAAAATATTGTACATAGTAGGGCCTGATTACCGCACAGGCAACTAATCCTGTGCCTGCGGCCCCATCTTCATAAGGGGCCCCTATTTTTTTTTTTTAAATTATGCATAGCATTAAAGAATCGTGTACTTTCAATAAAATAATAGAAGATTAATTACAAAAAACGGTATTGAAACTCTGTTAGTATTTCTAAAAGTATTCTAAAAGTAAAGGTTTTTGGTTAGTATTTCTAAATGAGTCTGTCATTTCTCGAAAAATATAGCTTGTTTCTACAAGCCTAAATGTTTCCCGATTAAATTCAATGCAGAGAAAAAAAATCCGATGAGACTAATAAAAAATTGATTTTTGAAATCATCGCGTTAGCATAAAAGGCAGGGTTTGCATAAAAGAGTATTTCGGTTTTAAAAATTTATATTTCATAAACTATTGTACGTAGCCGGGCCTGATTACCGCAGAGGCAACTAACCCTGGGTCTGCGGCCCCATCTTCATAAGGGACCCCTAATTTTTTAAAAAAATTATGCACAGCATTAAATAATCGTATATTTATAATAAAATAATAAAAGATTAATTACAAAAAACGATATTGAAACTTTGTTAGTATTTCCCTTGTTTAGTTGATTTTATATGAGTGAGAAAGATTTATTTCTTGAGAGTTTCATGCAAAAATAAGTATCGTTACTAGTTTTTTTTTTCCTTTTTTTGTTTCTATTCTATAAATAAACTGACTAATGAAGCTAAAAAGACTCTGAAAAAAGGAATTGTTGGGTAAATTGCCAATTTTTGTTTTAAATATATTTCTTCGAGGGGGGGGCACTTCCCTATATAATTGTGCCATAAAAGTATTAAGTTGTGAAAGGGGTATAAAAAAGCAGTGGCGGGTGCTAAGAGTGTGCAAACAGTGCAACTGCACTGGGCCTCGCGGCCCTATATAGAAGGGCCCCGCAAGAGCTAGTACTAACTCTGCGACATAAGCATAACTTTGCGTTGAATTAAAGTGGTAGAACAAGGGGGGGGAGAGCTCTAAGTTATTGTGGCCTTGGGCCTCAGCTTTACTCGGACCCTGACACTTAGCACTATAAATGGTAAATAAAAATAAAGAAAAACACTCCAAGTCAGTCACCAACGTTCGATGTGTGAACCTTTTATAACACAACTCGCATCTAACCTGTATTCTAGTTCGTTTTATACATGTTGGAGTGTTTCACTGTCCATTTTTCGGAATGCTACTGCTAATCATATACGATCTTTCAGTTCTTTGCAATGCCGTAGACAATGGTGGTGTATAAACGCTGTCTTTGACGAAACCCCATAGAAAAAAAATCACACAGGGTTAGGTCTGGGGAACTTGCTGACCAATGCATAAAGGGTAACAAATCATCATCACCTACTCGCCCAATCCAGTGCTGCTGCACAAGCACGTTTAAGTAATCATGTACGTTCAAAAAAACTTGGAATGTTTATCTTTATTTTTATGTGTCATTTATAGTGGTAAGTGTAATAGTTTATGACATATAATATTTTTAATCTGAGACATTATTTTATGCTAACCCTGTATATCTTTCAGAATGTATGTCTGTTGCGAATCAAGATAAATTCTTATAGCTGTAACTTTGATCTATATGAAATTTTGGGCAATGCATTTGTTTGCAAGTACAGTGACGTTCCTATCATAGGTGTCACCCGGAGCGGTAAGGCACAATCTATAGTCTCCCCTCCCCCACCTCACTCGGGTCAAAAAAAAAAAAAAAACTTTTAATGTTTTGTCTAAAAATGAAGTTTTTACAATTTTCAGAAACAACTACACTCAAACCCGCTTTTGTGCGGCAGATAGGGACTGCATTAAAAAAAAAGATTGCTCAACAACAGGTTTGAGTGTAATCTTTTTGCGATGTAACGAAAGTTTAAATTAAACGACAAGTATGCATTTTATGTAAAATTTGCCCAGAAGCATATAGAACGGCTCCCCTCTTCGCAATACAGTAGACCTTCGTTTTACACGGTTTTGATTCACGTGGTTTCGATTCGGTTTAAGATTTGACACCTTTATTTTATTTTACGCGGATGAGTTTCGGTTTTACGCGGATGCTGCAATACAAACAGGTAAAATTTTCCCCTCTTTCAAAATCCAAACCTCTAAAGATTGCACATTACACTTAATAAACGGAATTTTGGCGTGCTAATAATCGATCTTGGGCCACTGGAGACATTTTAAACAATTGGTTCCAAAGCTCTTCCCAGAGGTAAAATTATTAAACTCACACAGTTCAGAACTCACTAGAAGAAGAGCTCTTAGGAGTGACAAAGGTGGGCAAAACCAACGAGGATACCGACATCGGTGACACCACAACCTAAAACGTTCACTTTGAAAATTTTGAGCCATTCCTAGACAGTAGAAATGATACTTTTGATTTGCTAGTGAAGGAAAATTCTATCATGGAAATGACGCAAGTGGTCATGGATGCGTTAATGCTTCGCAAAGAATTACAGAGAAAAATTCTTAATGACTGCCAAAAGACTATCATTGCCAGCTCCTCTTTATAAACAGAACACGAAATTAATTTATGTTTCCTTTACGCACGTTGTGCATAAAAGTCGATATACAGTGGCTCCCAAAAGTCTTCGTACACCTACGACTTTCAACGAAATACGCCCCAATCCATTGGTTAGAATTAATATTTCGAATGGGTATTTAATTATAAGACCTATAATCAATTTTTAACAAAACTACATGAAAAATTTTAAAAATAGATTAAAGCTTAATTTTTTAAAAATCAAAAACCAAAAAGTGCCGGAAATTTTATCTCACAAAAGTCTTCGTACACTTTAAAAAAGGTCTATGTATTATTGAATAATCTGACTTTTGATTAAGTTATTAATTAGTAGAATATCCTACAGTATTTATAACACCTTTTAAACGTCTGGGAATAGATTTCATTCTTTTTTTTTTTTTTTTGCGTAATTTCTGAGTCAGTGTTCAACCACACTTAGAGTCTTGCTGTTTCCAGCTCTATTTTTCGTTTTAAAGCCCTATTTTCGTAATCTAGCCTCCGGATATCTCTAAATACGTTACATTAAGTTAAAATCTGGAGATTGAAGGGGTATTTTCTAAACTTTAGGACAATTTTCGAGGCACTAGGCGCAAACGTTGAAAACCGTGTGCTTCTTATCGCTATCTAGACAGAAAAACGAAGTTGTTTCCAATAACAAATTTTTGGCTAATAGTTCAAAATTGGTGTTTAAAATATTTAAAGGAACAGCATGATTCATTATTTCATCAAAAAATTCCAAACTATCAAGTCCTGATGCTGATATGCATCCTCACACTAGAACACCTCCACCGTCCTGATTAACTGATCCAACTAAGTTCTTAAGACATTAGTTCCTAATTTTTTTCATCTACTTACAATTATACAACAATTTAACCAAAAATGTTAAATTCATTTTTATCTGTAAGTAAGACATAATTCTAAAACGTTTAGAGCTTATTTATGATTGATTTTGCGACGAAAAGCGTAAGCTTTCTGTTTTTCGCACGACCAAGAAAATTTCTGCGGGAAGAGGTCCTATTTAATCCAGCTAATCAGAGAACTTGGCGAACAATTTTAGATGAAAATTAAATGTAAATTGTTTCATTTAACTCTGCAAAAACTTTTACAGCACTCAAATGTGCCATTTTCATAATTTTTTTAATTTTAAATCTCCGATCAAGTTTTGTCAACTTTGCCGGTTGACCTTTTCTTACCTTGTTTTCGGTCCGATTCTTTTCTTTAAAGCATTTTATCAAGCAATTTATTTTACAAACAAATAAATTAACTAATTTAGAGACATTTCAAACCAATTTACCGCTACTGTGGGAAAAAAATTCAAATTTTGAATGGTGTTCGCGGTTTTTTACGAATACTACCATTTTATAGTAATAAGCACAACATTAAGGAATAAATAAACAAAAAATTAAAGCCAAATGACTTATAAGGGTCAACACAATGCAAAAATATTAGAAAAAAACTGCATATAATAATTTTAATCATGAATTTATTCGAAAATATTTGAGTGTACGATGATTTTTGTGGCGTGTTATTTCTCTGTCTCTTCGTTTTCTGACCCATTTCAAAAAGAAGATCCGTCAATATTTTGAAAAAACCAATGGGTTGTATTTAGAATGACATAGGAATGATGTGAAAAAATATTGAACTTCATATTCGAATTCAGTTTCGAGTTATTTTGGTTTTATTAAAAAGTTTCAAAGTGTACGAACACTTTTGGGAGCCACTGTAAGTACACATTAAACTTATTATACAATTAGTCATCACTAGAATGAAGTAGTTTTTTTTATCTACGGGAACTAACCCATATTTTAACACTACTATTAAGTCTCAATTTAAGCGGCATTTCCGTGGAACGTAACCCCCACGTAAAACGAGGTTCTACTGTGTAGTGCTTTTTTTTCTAAAAAAAATTTGGATAGACTAAATGCGATATAAAACATATTAGAAGAAATTTTCAGAATTAAAGTGCTTATATTTTTTTACAAACTCTTTGATCCACTTCTAGTGTCCCCCTTTAGACGAGTGTCAGCCAGAGTGGATCCCCCCCCCCCCCCTGTTAGTAGCGCCCTTCGTAGTGACGCGACTGACACGTAAGATAAAAATGTTATGAAGAACAGAAGAAAAAAAGCAAAAAATCTGGATTTGTAATAAACTTTCATTGTTTCCACAAGTTATACAAATCTGAATCATTCGAAAACATTTTCTTGGGCAGTTGATCTAGTGACGGTTAATAATACTAGGAGACAGTTGCTCACTCTGGCAGACGGTATACTTTGGAACACTTTCTTTTTTAGTTCTAGATTTCAAATTCAAATTAACTCTCAGCTCTTGCAGATGTAAATACACATGGCAGCACGTTTTTACTTGGAGATAAGTTTTGGTTCCATTTATGAACCAGGTAAGAATTTATTACGATTTTTGCAAACATGTCTGGTAAGTTTCATCTAAAATATTGATGAGCTGTACAGTGTAATTTAATGAAAATATTTTTAAAGAAAAGGTAATAATGAAATGTATTTCAAAACAATTACATTAATAAAGCTTTTTCTATGAAACAGGAGTATGGTAATAGTTTTAGTTTTATGTTCACAGCATGATACAGTAGACCCTCGTTTTACGCGGGAGTTACGTTCGACGGAAATGCCGCGCACCGCATAATAATAGTGTTAAAATAGGTGTTAGGTTCCGTACATAAAAAAACCTTCATTCTAGTGTTACATAAAAGATAAATACAAATACTCAGTTTAATGTGGATTTATTCCAATACATATGCACAACGTGCATGCAGAAAACATGAATTAACTTAGTGTTTACAAAAAAGAGCTGCTTAAGTTGTTCTTTTGGCATTCAATAAAATCTTTTTCCTCTGTAGTTATTTGTGGGGCATTAACTCTTCCATGATCACTCACTTAATTTCCATGACGGGATCTTTCATCACAAATAAATCAGAAAGATCATTTGCCATTGTCAAGGAATAATTCAAAATTTTTAGTGAGAAAGCTTTTGGTTGCATGTCATCGATTTCGATAACCTCGTTGGTTTCGTTCTCCTTTGTTACTTCTAAAAGCTTTTCTTCCAGTGATCTCTGAATTGTGTGAGTAGAAATCATTTCCTTCTGGAATGAGCTCTAGAACCAATCGCAAAAAAAAAAAAAAAAAAAAAAGACAAGTCTCCATTGCCCCAAACTCGCTTGTTAGAACACCAAAATGCAGGTTCTTACTTGTTATCTGCGATCTCAGGAGTTTGAATTTTGAAAGAGGAAAAATTTTATTTGTTTTCAATGGCGCAACCGCGTAAAATCAAAACTTATACGCGTAAAATAAAATAAAAATTTCAAATCTTAAACTGCGCGTAATTGAAACGGCGTAAAATAAACCCGCGTAAAACGAGGGTCAACGGTACTTGAAAAGTTAATTGTGGGATTGTCGTTGATGGCCAGAGATGGGCAGATTCGTATTCGTAAATCCGAATCCGAATTTGATTCACAGCACCTTAACGTGTCAATCCGAATACGAATACATTCGTATTCACAAGTGTGAATTCGAATAGATTCATGTTTGCTAATGTGAATCCGAATACGAAATTCGGATTCATACCTATGAATCCGAATCTGAATCTATTCGGATTCAGACCTATGAATCCAAATCATTTCTGATTCACATCTATGAATACGAATCCATTTGGATTCACACTTGGATTCACTGAAATATTCAATTTAAAAGGTCAATATAAATAAAGAAATGTTTCTTTGTACCTCGCTACAGTTCGAGTTTTGGGATGCATATTTATTGGCGTCAAACTAAGTAATTGACCCGAAAATGAACTTCCTACTATTTGGAGCCCTAAGTCGAATACTACTGGACCCGGGTTTTAGAAGTCCATAAAAAGTTAAAAATCATGATTTTATGGTCATGAACACTAAAAATTTTCGCTAATTTTTCGTACAGTCAAGTGCCCATACTTGGGACAGTTTTGAACTTTTACCTCTAGTAGCATATTAATCATACGTTTTCCATTCGAACGAAGTATTCTATTTTCAGGATATGCCTTACATCGTCCCTTCAAGACAAGGTATAAGTGTGTAGATTTGCCCCTTTAAAAATAAAACAAAAAAAAAAATGTTCATTCTCCCAAGTTAGGGACTTCCCTAGGGGGTTCGTGATAGCGAATTCTTCCCTAGCAGATATAAGATTAGCTTTGAATTCTTCCACAATATCAGTGGAGTGGTATCGCTGTAAATGGCGTATTAAATTCGAAGTATTCAAAATGTTCACCTGAACTTCTTTAGTTTTTGTGGGAACATTCGCATCACATTTTAAACATGAAGCTCGAATAGATTTATGAGAGGCTCTCTCTAGGGAAATAGCATCGGCATTATCACTCACCGACTTGAAAAAAATCACCACTTAGTGCTGATCTAAGCCGAAAATCGCAATTTCTGAAAAGGTTCGCATTCCGAATTCAGAGAATTGTTCTCGGAATAATTAGTAATCTTACTAAAAGAAACAAAAGAAATTCATATTGTTATTAAAGTTTTGTAAAAGTTTTAGCCTCTTACTCAAATTTTAAGAAGGTGCTCAATTTAACATTAGTCCTTCGCATGGGAAATGTCACAAATTTGGAAACATTTAATTTCCCCAGCTGTGTTTTTGTAAATAATATTTTTTTTGCAATGTATATGCATATTACTTTTGTATATTATAATATATAGCATTGTTATTTCAGTTCAATGTAATTTTTAACGCCCCTCCCCATACTTACGATGTTTGGGGGAGGGAGTTGAGCACTATCTTTCAGTTGAAATAAGAAGTCAAAATTCTTCCGGTATATTACTACCCACAAGTCTAAAAATATTGAGGGGTGTTCTGTTATCTATTAGAAACTTTTTTTTACATGTATTTTTGAACCACCCTAGTTAAGCTATTTACTTATTCACTAAAAAATAAACATACAATCCTCCTCAACTTACAGTAAGTCAAAACAGTAGGGAAAAAATATGCAAGCGTTTTATAAGATAAGAATTCTAAAAAACAGTCTTCTTTTCAGTCCTTGATGAGTTTTATTAAAATATTTAAAATACAAGAAGCATATGGTTTCCTTTTTTTCTTCGTGCATTTTATTTCAGGTGTTATTTTTCCAAAAAAAGAAAAAAAAGAAAAAAAAAAGGAAAATAAATTCAATGTTCTACGCTATTTTTATTCTTTCTCACTTTATGTACTTCCATATTATTTCTTTTTTTCCCTTAGATAAAAGAAAGGTGTTATTTATTTTGATTGTTAAAAAATTTCTGGGAAATACACCCATATGGATATGGGACTTCATATTGTAGCAAGATTTTATCAAGCTCAGATGTGTAATAATTTTTTACTGATTTCTGAATTGCTCAAACTTTTGAGTTTATGAATTTTTAACCATATATAGGAAAAGAATTATCTGATCTAACTTGAGCATTTTAACTTGTTAGTATCAAATACTATATTTAAATAAATTTAAATTTCAAAAATTCTATTTAAATCAGAAAAATCCGATTTAAATAAAAAAAATCCGAGTATATATATATATATATATATATATATATATATATATATATATATATATATATATATATATATATATATATATATATATATATATTTAAAAAGCATGATTTTTATCAACCCTGTTATGAAGTAAGATCCAACAAATTAAACACTATTTTATAATCTGTTTAATAAAATATGTAGAGTTTTTTGCTGTTCTTGAGTACTGATTAAAATTTTCCCAATTTATCTGTTGAAGATCACTGTATTCTGTCAGTGCATTATGTTTTTTTACATCATTCTTTAAAACTTTTTATACAGTTTAACCTCAAATTATTTGACAAAAATTACCAGCAGATTCCATCGTTATTTCCCTTTGAAATTGCATTTGAGGAAAAATATCAGCAGCAGTAAAAAACATTTATCGCCGCTTAAATTTCATTATGTTTCATAACGAAACTACCGTTATTGCCACTCTATAATCTCTCTCAAATCGGTCTCCGTGCTTGGTCATGGCGGCCAATGGAAGCAGTATACGAGTCGTTCCTCTACCCTATTATAGTACTCTTTGGTACAAACAAGAACGTTTTCGCAATAGTCAACGGTTGCGATAGTTGAAAAGAAATGCGAAATACAAAATACAACCTAGTTTTCTTTTACGCATTTTCTGTTTTTTCGTGAGAAATTTGGTTAGTAGAACTGTTAGTAAATAATTATCTTTGTGATCGATGCTTCCTTCCGGAGATAAAGTGTTGAAATGTATGTTTGTATTATTGAATAAAAAACCGTTTTCTTCCATCATAATATATTTGTTCTTTTTTTTAAACGAAACATTTCAGAGAGAATCTGCATTTTCAACGGTACAAGTATCTGTAACATCAACAAATTTTTACAATCAAATTTGGTCCTTTGTAACATCAATCACTGTATATTCATTATATTTTAAAGTTGTGAAATTGAGATAAATTATCTGTGGTAAAATTATATAAACAAATCAAGTTTCCATTTACATGACTTTGGTAGAATTCCACTTTTAAAATTTTTGGACCCATAACAATGTCGTCACTTTTCTTCAGAAATTCACTAACACCGAAAACTCGACCTGTAGCGAGGTACAGACAGACATTTATTTATTTATATTGGGCTTTTGAATTGAATTTTTCAGTGAATCCAAGTGTGAATCCATGGATTCGTATTCACAGATGTGAATCAGAAATGATTTGGATTCATAGGTCTGAATCCGAATAGATTCGGATTCGGATTCATAGGTATGAATCCGAATTTCGTATTCGGATTCACGCTTGTGAATACGAATGTATTCGTATTCGGATTGACACGTTAAGGAACTGTGAATCAAATTCGGATTCGGATTTACGAATACGAATCTGCCCATCTCTGTTGATGGCGCACTTTGTGACCGTTGGAGGTGTGTCACGCGGGTTCACAGGATATGGATAGCTGAATTTTGCTCAAAATATTCCAGCCAAATTTCTTTGTTTAAAATATTTTCTTCAATCTGTACATCATGAGTCGATAAATATTTCTATCTGAGACTGCCTATCAAGGACTGAAAAGAAGACTGTTTTTTTGAATTCTTATCTTATAAAACGCTTGCATATTTTTTCCCTACTGTTTTGACTTACTGTAAGTTGAGGAGGATTGTATGTTTATTTTTTAGTGAATAAGTAAATAGCTTAACTAGGGTGGTTCAAAAATACATGTAAAAAAAGTTTCTAATAGATAACAGGACACCCCTCAATATTTTTAGACTTGTGGGTAGTAATATACCGGAAGAATTTTGACTTCTTATTTCAACTGAAAGATAGTGCTCAACTCCCTCCCCCAAACATCGTAAGTATGGGGATGGGCGTTAAAAATTACATTGAACTGAAATAACAATGCTATATATTATAATATACAAAAGTAATATGCATATACATTGCAAAAAAAATATTATTTACAAAAACACAGCTGGGGAAATTAAATGTTTCCAAATTTGTGACATTTCCCATGCGAAGGACTAATGTTAAATTGAGCACCTTCTTAAAATTTGAGTAAGAAACTAAAACTTTTACAAAAATTTAATAACAATATGAATTTCTTTTGTTTCTTTTAGTAAGATTACTAATTATTTCGAGAACAATTCTCTGAATTCGGAATGCGAACCTTTTCAGAAATTGCGATTTTCGGCTTAGATCAGCACTAAGTGGTGATTTTTTTCAAGTCGGTGAGTGATAATGCCGATGCTATTTCCCTAGAGAGAGCCTTTCATAAATCTATTCGAGCTTTATGTTTAAAATGTGATGCGAATGTTCCCACAAAAACTAAAGAAGTTCAGGTGAACATTTTGAATACTTCGAATTTAATACGCCATTTACAGCGATACCACTCCACTGATATTGTGGAAGAATTCAAAGCTAATCTTATATCTGCTAGGGTAGAATTCGCTATCACGAACCCCCTAGGGAAGTCCCTAACTTGGGAGAATGAACATTTTTTTTTTTGTTTTATTTTTAAAGGGGCAAATCTACACACTTATACCTTGTCTTGAAGGGACGATGTAAGGCATATCCTGAAAATAGAATACTTCGTTCGAATGGAAAACGTATGATTAATATGCTACTAGAGGTAAAAGTTCAAAACTGTCCCAAGTATGGGCACTTGACTGTACGAAAAATTAGCGAAAATTTTTAGTGTTCATGACCATAAAATCATGATTTTTAACTTTTTATGGACTTCTAAAACCCGGGTCCAGTAGTATTCGACTTAGGGCTCCAAATAGTAGGAAGTTCATTTTCGGGTCAATTACTTAGTTTGACGCCAATAAATATGCATCCCAAAACTCGAACTGTAGCGAGGTACAAAGAAACATTTCTTTATTTATATTGACCTTTTAAATTGAATTTTTCAGTGAATCCAAGTGTGAATCCAAATGGATTCGTATTCATAGATGTGAATCAGAAATGATTTGGATTCATAGGTCTGAATCCGAATAGATTCGGATTCGGATTCATAGGTATGAATCCGAATTTCGTATTCGGATTCACGCTTGTGAATACGAATGTATTCGTATTCGGATTGACACGTTAAGGAACTGTGAATCAAATTCGGATTCGGATTTACGAATACGAATCTGCCCATCTCTGTTGATGGCGCACTTTGTGACCGTTGGAGGTGTGTCACGCGGGTTCACAGGATATGGATAGCTGAATTTTGTTCAAAATATTCCAGCCAAATTTCTTTGTTTAAAATATTTTCTTCAATCTGTACATCATGAGTCGATAAATATTTCTATCTGAGACTGCCTATCAGACGAAAATAACTATACTGCCTAAATACATGTCGTGAATCCAAAGTTGGACCTATTAACCACCTTTGATTTGCTTTAAAAATAATTAAAACAAAACAAAAAAATAATAAATTTGAATTTTGTCACCTTGAATTCAAATTATGTTTTTCGCAATCACGAGTGTGTGCGTGTATGTAGGCGTGTGTGTGTGTGGGGGGGGGGGGGGAGTTATGGGTGTTTGTGTGTAGGGGTAATGTGTATGTGTGTGTAGGCATGTGTGTTTGTGTCTGTGTGCAGGCATGATTGCTGGTAGTTGTGTGTATGAGTGTTTGTGTGCGTGGGGGCGGGGTATGTGAATGTGTGTGTAGGCATGATGAATGTGTGGGTAGTTATGTGTGTGTATGTGTTTGTGTATGTGTGTGTAGGTGTATGTGTGTGTGTAGGTGTATGTGTGTGTGTAGGTGTATGTGTGTGTGTAGGTGTATGTGTGTGTGCGTGTGTGTAGGTGTGTATGTATGCACGTGTGTATAGAGATATTGACGCAACCTGGAGAAGGTTTTCGCGATAGGAGCAGCATCGTGAGAAGCCGGTCGACGATGATGCTGCAGAGGGTGCTGGCGGGAAAATAAAATGATAGGACGCCAAAAACAGTCAAATGAAAGTAATAAGCAATCATGATTGCTCAAAAAAAAAAAAAAAAACATTATTATTATTATCCACACAGTTTAAAATTAATCTCAAGTGTCTGCGTTCACTATTTTTAATTTTTTCACTCATTCCAAACAGGATCGTTTCTTCTTAAACACCCTGTACATAGGCAGCTTGTGTCAAAAATTTTTAAAAGATCATTTTAATTTAAAAAAGAGTTTGAAACCCAGTAATATAACCCCAAAAAGTCATCTTTTGGAGTGTCGCCCATATACCCCCCCCCCCTTTTCGGTGCACAGCCACCTATGCCCTGTACTTTTGCATACATATCCTCTTTCTGTCTTGCCCGCTGGAATACATTTCATAGTACATATAAAGAGAAAAAAAACAATAGGATAACCTTTCAGTTAACATGATGTCGCAATTTAAAAGGCATCGCCCAAATTTATTCAGTGGGAAAGATCGCCCACACGAAACCAGACAGCATTTTCCCGATTCAGTCTTCACGATTTGGTCAGTGCATTCAGAAGGGTCGTGCACCTTATTAGCATCTCTATTGGTCGAAGTTGGGCAATTTCTTCGAATCAGAATAAGTCAGGGTAAAAGTAAGAAGCAATCGTCAGTGAAAGTGATAGCAAGGTTTTTGATTATTATTTTTTTTTTGATTTTTGCGATCAACTTGCCTCGCCATTGCTTTGCTCTAATTTAGAATAATTAAATCCGACCTTTCTTGGAGTTGGCTTCTCAGCCTTGGCGTCGACCTTATTGAACACTCAAACTCGTTCCTTCAAGTATGACGTTTCAAAACTTTTTGATGCTGTTTAATGAGACACCATTGCTTTTAGGTTCTTCGCCTTTTTAATTACAACCTCATAGCCATCTTGGTTAATGCGGACATAAGAAGAGTCTTATTGACACATAATAATTGAAAATGTTAAAAAAAGAATTTACTCCAGAAGAAATACTTAATTGAGCTGAACCAATTTTTAGCCGACCGCGTCTAGATCTATTGACGAAGCTCTGTTTTTTTTTTTTTTTTTTTTTTTTTTTTAGCATTTTTTTAGCATTTTTTTAAACGAGAGAGAGAAAAACTGTTGCATCTGCTTAGAAAACACTAGGGCTTGACCGATGGCAATTTTTGGCCAATGGGCTGATGCCGATGATTCAAAGACGGCCAATTGTTTTTTGTTTCGAATGGCCGATTGCGATGGCAGCACTTTCCTAAGGACGGCCGAAATACAGGTTTCACACATTTTTCAAAGAACAAAAAAGTATTCAATGTTGTAGATGTCGATGGCAAGTCATGTTTAAAAAAAATGAACGGATAAATAAATTTGATAGCTAGATAGAGGCATTTGACTTTTTTCACTTTTTAAATGAAAATCTTGTGTCGAAAATCACAGCAAAGTAGAGAAAAATTTATGGGCCGTAGAAATATGTCTCTAACAGAAAAGATTAAAGAGAAAGAGAGAGGAATGTGAAAAATTGTAATAAAAAGACACACCAGTTCGCTAAATAGTAATTAAATGTTCAAATTTAAAAACGGAAATAAGGCAAAACTTTTACAAATAATTGATTATATTTCAACAAATAAAAGGGTAAAAATCATAAATACAACTAATGGAGTTTGCTAAGAGCCCCCCCCCCCCCCCACCTCTACCGTCTTCGGATACCTTCAAAAGTTGCGCTTTGAAGATTCCATTTTGAAAGATTGCTACTTAAGAGTCAGTGAACTCTATCCAGTTCATTAACGTTGCCAAAATAGCTTACAATCGCATTTTTGAAAATTTTTACTTTGAAAAATTCCTGTGGTGGGCGAGCCTTACTAATATTGGCGAAGATCCTGCGTTTTTTAAAAACATTAACTTCCAAAACTTGCTCCAGATGAGTCCCTAAACCCCCACCCCCTGTGTTTTCGCTACCAAAGCTGGGGCCTAAAATTTTTGGGAGGAGGGGTACCCCCTGAACCTTTTCTCGCTCCCAACATCACTGAAGGTTTTCTTAAACAACCACCTCACCTCCTAACATCATAAAATATCGCCTAACATTTTGCGTTTGAAATTTTATTATCGGAAAATTGCCGCAGAAGAGTGCTTAAACCCTATCCCTTCCCTTGACGCTTCCCAGTGTTTAAAAAACAAACTGGATATTAAATACTAATAATACAGTAATAAATCAAAGCTTCAAATAAAACTTTCACTCATAAATATCTCTGTAACCAATATTCATCAGCACAAACATCAGTTCTATATACACACACTTTAACACAACTGCAGTGACACCAAGTGCAGAGCTTTTTTAGCAGTATACTGAGGGTGAATATACTTATTGAGTATGCTATATATTGATGAACATCATTATTAGCGGATAGTTATTTTTTCGCTAAATGAGTTAGAATAATTTAAAATGTATAAGTGGCTTGAAAGAATAAAAGCATTTATGTAAGAGTTTGAACATTTTTTTCAACATTCAATAATATTAGAATTCATTAAATTAAATTTCTTGATTTTGCTTTCTTTAGTCGCTCACCTTAATAGTTGTAGGAGAAATGAGTTTCTTAATTAGTTCGTACCAACACTGTAAAAACATTGTGTAAGGCTACCAACATAATTGGGTGAAACATTACATTTAAATTCTGAAGTGTGTAGCATCATTGTTTTAAAAACTCAAGTTGTTGGAAGAACCTTGTTCTATGGTTTGTGTAAAGTCCCACCTGCAGTCAGTAGAACTCAAAGCGCGTGCGTAAAGATCAGCCTTGGCGCACTGCTGGTAAACTCTTGCTTTGGGACCTGTGTGTAAGACTCACGTTGTGGGTTCGAACACCACTCAGGTGTTCTGGGTGTTATTTCCTCTCTCAGGGCAATAAAAATGACTTTTTTGTATATTAAAATAAATAAATAATTGGTGTATATTAGTTGTGAAAAGCATTAACTTGATAAAATTGAATAAAAGAATGATTGAAAGCAAAAACTGTCAAGACAAAAAGCAGGGATTTTCTAGCTCGAGTTTTTTTAAATACTGTTACTGCGAAATTTTAAGCATTGTAAGTTAATAATTAACTTTTGTTTTTGCAATTTCAAACGTATAGAAAGTAATTATTACTTGATCATTTAATACATCTGGATCCTTTCAAGCAATTCCTTTGTAAACACACAGAAAATTCTGGTGCAACCTTATGCAGCAATTAGTGAGAAGTTATGCTATAGTTACATTGCAATGGTGTAACCTTCCACTACCGATGTGTAACTTTACACCAGCTATCTCAGTTGAGTTACTACAGAGTAGTGGAGAAAGCTACGCTGCCACCGATTTTATAGAATAAGGATACACAAATTTTTTAGTGATGGATGTGCAACGAATCTACGCTTGTTTCTAAAGAAAACATAGAGATTTTCTAGAGAAAAGATATTTTTAGACTGTGTAGTCAACATGATGTAAAGAAGAGTTATGCAGTGTATCAACCTGAACTCTTGGATCTGAATTGTGTACGTCGCTCTCATCAACTCAGTGGCGCAAAAAGAATTTTCTTCTTGGAAAGGGGTTATATATCTATCGATATATAATATTTAATCCATCAAATTTCAACGAAAATCAAGTACAATATTGTGAGAGAGGAGCTTACAAATGCATTTAGGACAAATAATCAGTATGACTGATCTCATGCTCTCTCTAAATTAAATTTACATACATATGTTGAACTTCTCGATGGTGCCAGCATGAGTGACTTCGACAGCTAAGAAGGTATAGAATTGACTTTATTTTACAGACTTTGTATGTGACTATCTATCTGTGTAATCGCTGCTCCTGGTGGACGAGAGGAAACTGAACATCAAACCAGGTACTGATAGATTCGTAATTTTCCTGGCTATATGTTTAGCTAAGTGGCATAGCGGTGTGACTTTAATTAGCGTATATGAATTATATGTGATAAAAAACCTAACATTCTCTCCTACTGGTTCTCTGTTCGGAAGATTTTTCCCTCCTTTTGAAACACTTTTCCCCATAATTTTCTCTACAAAATTCAACATCATTCTGCAAGGAGCTAAGCGGAAGTTACTCATAGAGCGAAGATTTTTTTCTCTCAAGATCACGTTATCCTGAGTTCGTAATTTCTCTCTTTTTCCTGCTTAAAGCAAAAGTTATTGAATAGTTCAGAATCGAATGATACTAGAGCTGAGCCAGGAAAAAAATTAACACACTGTTTAATAATTAATGTACCGACGCTGTGTTATTTGATGCAATATTTTTCTTAAATCTTTTTCTTTAAAGAAATGTACTTTATGTATTAAAAACGTCATTCAAATTTCTTTCACTAATCCCGCAGATAACATCTAAATCTGTAATCAGGTAATGCTCTGATGTCACCAACAATAAAACTACAACAACACAATTAAAAAATATATTATTATTTACATAAATGTCTTCTTTTAGTAAAAACGATTTTTAATAAATAAATAACACAAAGACAAATTTGAACAATGCATTCATCATCTTTTATTCATTTTTGGAAAAGTGAACCTAATTAAATGAACTTCAATATCTAATGAATTCTTCTTATGCCTGTCATAAGATTGTGGAAGCTCGAAGATGGTTTTATACAAACACTTCATCTTTATATTCCAATCCTTACAAACCTTTTCAATATGCTATAAAGGGAAAAGATTATAACATCAATACAATTAATTTTTATTTTTTTCTGTTTATTTGCACATTTCTATAAATAGTTTTCTTTGAACAAAAGTTATTCAAAATAACTATTGTACTTATAATGAATCAGTTTTATGATTCAATGAAGAAAATAAAGCAATAAAAATTACAGCTTAAATATTAGTGGGTGATTCTCCAAAAACCTGATATCTTCCAATCACATTTTTTTAAAAATAAAAATGCTGAAAAAAATAATACTTACTCTTTGTTAGGAACTTATTAAGAGAAAAATAGAGGGAACTCACTTTAACTATGTTACACCCTCAAAAAGGGGGGGGGGTAAAATTTTCATACAGCAAGAGATTGACAAGTAGCACCAGGAGAGTTACAAAATGAATTTCTTCATGGGTTATCTAAAATGTAACTATAGTAATAAAGAAATAACTGAAGCCTAAATCAAAAAGTATGGTTATTAAATGGCAAAACAAAATTTATGTAAAACCTCCCTTAACTGACGCCCCCAATTTCTTCAAGTGGAAATCCAACATAGGTTTTAAATATTATTCACTATGAATAGCTTACACTCTGAATAACGGACATTCATTTCAACGGGGAAAAAAATCGATAGCTACATTAAAACTTTCTTTAAGTTATCAATACACAGTATGATAACATTTACAAAAAGAAAAGTTACCTTCTCATTACCTGCGAATTGTTTTATGGTTCCAGAAATACAAACATAAAACATAAAGGGAATCAGCAATATTAATAACATATATTTTACTTTTAATTCAAAGTAACTAAGAAATTTATAACAACTTCCCTAACCTATTCGAGCAACATTTAGATAAACAACTGTCTAACCAATAAATCTCTTTTGGAACAATTCCTCTGAACAACAAAAAATAAATAAATAAATAAATATAATTATTCCACTGATACATTTTTAATTTATCGTTTGCCAAATTTAACTTCCTTTTTTTCAATCAATCTTATTTTCCAACTGATGTATTGGATATAAACAGAGGCGTAGCTAGACCCGACTTTCGGGGGGGGGGGGGGGTTACTTCTTTTATTATATATATATGTAAACTTTTTTAGTTTAAAAATAATAATAATAAGATGGAGGTGAATCTTACATACTTTGGAATGGAGTGCCCCAAGTTCGATACTTATGTCAAACAAAACAAAACAAAAGCAAAGAATTTTTTTATTTTATTTTTTTTTTTTTTATGTTTCGGAAAATTTAACTTTTTTTTTCCCTCTATTTAATTTAAAGTGAAACTTTCTAGCAACGGGTCTAGTCAAAACCAGTCTATCCAAATCAAATATCTTGGGGGAAAATCAAATATCTGATGAGCGTGTTCCATTCATTTTAGTGTGACTGCTTAATTTAGAGGCTAACACACATCTAACTAGTATGTTGTGGCCATCACGAAACTTTCTTCTATATTTTTCCTTTTTCTGATCCCTCCCCATGCTTGACGAGGAAGCAATATTCCTAACAAAAACAAAATGACACATGCAAAAACTTGACGACCATCCCAATGACTGAATTATTGTAAAAGCAAAGCAAAGAGCGAAAATTGAAAGTTACTTTAAAAGCCTTACTTGAATTAATTACAAATATTTTATTTATTAAAAAACATAAGATGGCAACAGTTAAAAATTTTAATTCATTGAGATAATATTTCCGATCATTTCCATACAATTAAAATCACGAGAAATACGCAGACGACAATCTATTACGGTTTATCTTTCTTATTGTTGCATTAATAAAGCTATTTTTATTCGCAAAAAAAAAAAAATCAACACCTCTTGGAGCGATTGGAGTCAAAATTGAACCAAAGCCTGTTTACGTATGGATTCACATATATTCCAAATTTCAAACAGAACGTAGCATTACTTCTTGAGATAGGGCACTCACAATGGAAAAAAAGAACGGGCGATTGCGCTACCCCCTTTTTAGCTGTTGACACCAAAATAAAATCAGCTCTTATACCCACTAAGGGCTACTTGTCAAAAAATTTTTGTTTGATTCCGTTCGTTATTTCTTGAGATACAGCAGTCACAATTCACGACAAAAAACGTTCTATAACTCAACCCTCGTTTGAGCTATTGACACCAAAATTGAATCAGCATCTGCTCCAGTTAGGGGCAACATATGGACCAAATTTTGTTTGATTCCGCCAGTTACTTCCTGAGGAATAGCAATCACGCATAACTCAAAAAACGTTCCATTGCTCCACCCCCCTTGGAGGAATTCGCGCCAAAAACCAATGGGCACAAGTTCACATAGGGTCACATATGTGTACCAAATTTCGTTCAATTTCATGCGATAGTTTTTGCTGTAGAGCGGCCACAAAAAACTGGTCACACACAGACGTGACACACACACACACACATACATACACACACACACATACATACACACACACAGACAGACAGACATTTTCCAAAAATAGTCGAAATGGACTCAGCACACCTCAAAATGTTCGAATCCGTCAAAATTCGAAATTCGAAAATTTGCACGAATCCAATACTTTCTTCTATATATTAGATATAGAAGAAAGTAAAAAAGCTGGCCTCCCTGAAAGCTAATAGATGCATCCATTTCCGCCTGTAAACTGGATGTTTGACTTTCAATCTCATCGGTGGTCAGACTATTTTTACTAACTTGGTTCGCACTAAAAGCATGAAATAAAATTAAAAAAAAAAAGACTTCTTGATTATAACCTGCAAAAAATGAAATGGCTTTCATATCGTTATATTTATACGTTGCTTTTTATATGTATTTACATTTATGCTAATTCTAAAGCAGTTAATAATAAAATTTGAATAAAAAAAAGGAAAGAAATATAGGCGGAGTAGAAAGTTACTTGCACAAAGCTGCATACCATCTGTTTCTCCTCTCAAGTTTTTATTTTTAATTTTATTAGCTGCTTTAGAATTTACATAAATATCTATTTGAGAGAGCAACAGCAATTTTCGAGTGTTATAAACAGAAGTCTTGTTTATTTTCTACTTTTTAATGCCAACCAAGCTAACAAAAATAGTACAGAACAGTCTAGATTCATTTCGTTTTTAAACATTTTATTCCTGTAATGCTATGCAGTTTTTCTTTTAAATTAAAATAAAATTTCCTTCAGATGGGTTCGATGGGATTAATGCTGCTTCAGCAGACTGTACTCTTGGCTTCCTTAAGAGGTTTTCCAGCTCCAGCTCAGTCACTTTCCTATGCCGGGCTGATGAGTGCTAATAAGCACGAAACTGCAGTCCTCGGCTGGAAATGACTGAGCTGGCGGGGTATTTCATGTATTTCTGCTTTAGTCCTGGCTAATGGGCGGTAATTTACTGAAAAACCTTATGTCTCGAATTCCGGCTATACTATCATTTTCGGATTCGAAGCCCAATGATCTTTAAAGTAGCAAGCAAAAGCATTTTCTTCAACTCGAAACAGAAAGGGCTGAGGGGGCAAAAAAGGGAGAAATGCGTTCCACGAATAGGTTTTCTAGGAAGATTAACAAAAGGACAGACGTTTCGAGCACTTTCTTGGAACAATAGTAAAGGAGTGAAATTCACAGGTTGAGTATTAGTTGCATTATTGATGAGTATTTCAAGTTAATGGTTAATGATTAAAGGTCATTCAAATTAAAAGCCATTTTACTCTGTTATCTGGTTAAGTACTGTTCTTTGGTTGCTCTCTTTCTTAAAATTATGATTCCTTATAGAAAATCGAGATGATAGAAGTGAAAAGAAAGTTTAAGATTTTTCAAGTAACGAAAAAAGGAAAATCCTAGAATATTGGCCAGGTTAGATTTGCAGCAATTGCTAACCTCAAGAGGATAAATATAATTAATTTAAAAAAAAAAATCAGGCACCAAAAAAGCAATAAAAGACTTTTTCTTGAAAAAGATATGCTTAAAGTTTCTTTTACTGGCAAAATGATTCATTAAACTCGCAATGAAACACTTAATACTGTAATAATAGAATAGAGACCTAACAAAACTAATAAAGAGGAATTTTGATCAAAAACCCAGATTTTCTTTATAGTATCGATTCCAAATTTTCACCATCATATTCCAAATTTCTATAAAGTTTCTTAAAGCCCTCGTATCTTAAAACCTCTTTATCTCTATTTTTTTCCTTCGTGTCAAATTCGAAAAATACAGATTCAACTGTATGTAATATTCCCACTGGGCCGCTCATAAAATTAAACATGTTTAACAATTTGCAGAATCTATGACAAAAAGGCTAAATATGCGTGGATTTAACAAATCAATCTCATTTCTAAAGCAAAGTGTGAAATTTCACTCTATCAAAAAAAATGTCGCAGCAGAGTGAGGAGTCTTTACGCTTGAGGGTCACTCATGGAGCTGATTTTCAATGACACTGGGGAGGGGGGGGGGGGGGAGCGAAGTGAATTTTTCACCATAGTTATTCAGAAAAAAAGCTGTTTTGATTTTTTTTTCTTTTTCTTCTCTTCTTTTTTTTCTCCTTTCTTTTTTTTCTCTTCTCTTTTCTTTCTCTTCTCTTTTCTTTCTTTCTCTCTCTCTCTCTCCCTTTTTTGAGACAAACATTTCGTGGGGGGGGGGGGGGTTGTCCCCAAAACCCCCCCCTTAGCTACGCCCCTGGATATAAATCCTTATATTCTATGGGATGCATTACCAGTGCTTGAGAAATAATGCTAAGAGAGTGATTTTTTTTAGGATAATAGTATGACACTTTTTTTAGGACAGAAGTATGACATTTTCCATTAGGACAGAAGCATGACATTTTGGCTGTTACATAGGCCCAGGATTATATTTAAGGTAAATAATATTATTTTTCTATTCTAACCTCTTAATTCAACCACACACTATGAGTAGGGTTAAAATTTTTCGTTTATTTAAAACAGAAATATTGCCCAGGAGAACGACAGCGAAAATGTTACATACCCTATTCTTGAACTTCAAAATATTAATGAGAACAGCAGACAAATCATATTAACAAAATATTCAAGGAATCCAACAAAATGGTGATTAATAAACAGCTTTATAGTACAGCAGATAAAACATTCCTTTTTTTTTATCAATAATAACTGAACTCATTCTTAGAGCAGGAGAATGACATGAAAACCTGAAGACAAAGTTTAAAACGACGTACCTTGATGATTTAAATAATTTATTTAAAGAATGCTATTTTACACCTTTAAGTATGATTAATTTTGTACTACAAATTGAATTTGTGGAATGTTGATATAAAATTTTTAAATATAATTTAAGACCATTTGAAAAACAGATAGAGAGACCCCAAAAGTGTGACTTTCTGGTTATTTAAAAAATATTGTAGAAAAAAACTAAATGAGTTATTGTTTTAATAAGAGTAGGAAAACATCAGTTAACTTATTTCTAACTATTGAATAAATGAAACTACTTTCTGAGCTTAAAAATTTTTGTTAGGCTACTGGGATATAATATTGTTAGTATTTTGGAGAATCACCATAGTGCTCTACACTTTTCAACGTATAGAAGCATTAGTTTTAAGAGCCTGAATCTGTCACGTCTAGCATTATGAGGTGGTTAATGCCATCTTACATTTTTTCCAAAAAAGTACCAACTGTTGTTCATCTTATTAAAAGACCATATCCAGAATTTTTCATTCTAAAGTTGAGTTGTTCCTGCCACCTGGCACTGCTTCCACTACTCTGTGATATGTCACCCCGATTTATTTATACATATTTTCCGGACAAATCTTGTATAATCACTTTAAAAAAATTTATAAATTTCGAAGGTACGGTCAATGTGCTTTCATTACATTAGACTGAAATATGGAAAATGTCATATTTTACCGATATTCAAACTGTTGTAACTTCTAGCATGAATAACATATTGCAAATCTTGATCAAGTAGTGAAAATATACTTAAACTTTTAAACACAATAGGTGAATAAAGAAGTAGTTATTAAGTTTGAAGCTAGAATTTATAAACGTTTTAAAAGGAATGTTCAGAGTACCTAATTACAATAAGAATGCACAGAACTTTAAGCTTTTTTTTTTGAACATATATCGTAAGATGGGGTAACTTTGGGACACTTTTCAAAGTTTTACTGAGTTCCTAGTTTTATTTTCAAAGTTAAAAGCTTAAAAATTCAATGTCAGTTGAGTATTCCCCTTACAAGATCTGGCAAAAGAATAACTCTAGTTGCTATGGTATTTCATAATTTTGTCTTTTAATTTGTCCCAATCTTAGGCCATTGATTGAAATAACACTCGGCAGTGCTTTATCTCCAATAAAAACAGTAGGAAATATGACTTTGTATCAATGTTATCCCATTATTATTACACAGGTGCATTATCTACATTAGAAACAAGGGAAATGAATTTATATCAATCCTAGAATATTATATTTTTAGCAGGTCATAAGAACAATGTATCCTACTTAATGGGTAAAACTCAATATTACAGATATTATTTCAAACTAAACTTTGAAATGTTACTAAACAAACAGATATTGTAACTAATATTATTTAAACGCTTTGTAAAGTGCAATTTTTGTCAACCACAGCCAAAAGGTTGCTGTAAAGTTCCAGTTCTTCAACTTTGAAAATTTCTCAGTCTCAAAGTTAGCCCGTGAAAAGTTGAAAATTTACAATGTACAGGTTATAAAACATAAAACTAATAGTACCATGGTTACTTTTATATTAATCACTTGAGGATGTATTTATTTATGTGTATACACAGCCTTGAATGTAATTTGGTGTGCTCAGTTCTTGAGGCACAAGTGAAAGATTCAACAAAACAAGAATTTTGAAAACAAATGGAAAGAACAACTTTGATATCACAACTAGTACAGTGGACAAGGATTCTGACCACTGGTCATCAGGTAACTGCACAATACAGGTCTACTCATCAGATGTGATTGTCGACTGGGATCAAAACAGTGTTTCCCACAAAGAAACCTGTAAAATAAAAATTACTCACTGTCCTAAAGTAGCCATCCAGTCCCAAAGTTACCCCGTCTTATGGCATTATGAAATTCACACATAAAAATACACAGCATATGCTTCAAATGAGCAAAATGTAAGATTTAAACGTTCTAAAACACATTTGAAGTTAAAAAGATTAGCAGCTTTTTGAGAAACTATAAGTTAATGTCTATTATACTACTGTGCTAAGCATGACAGTATACTCACCGGAACAGTGACAGATTTATGTAGACTGTAAACACAGTGCTTTGCTAAAGATAAAGCAGTCCTAAGAAATAGCATGTCAGTACCTAAAATAACATAGGGTAAATATTGAAAATTATTTATATTATTTATAACTAGAAACATTTTGCACAAAAACTTCTCAAGGTATACTTTTCTAAGTATTGTATTTTTACATTCTGTTGTTCCCAACCAAATATGTTTCCTTTTCTTTTATAAATGTAAAGATAAGAAATTCTTTATTCATCAAAAAATAAATGGAATAAATAAATAAATAAAACAGATAAGTAAAAAGAAAAAAATACTTTCTATTGAAATGACCACTTTAAATCTAACAGTTCAAGTTTGTTAGCATTATATTACTACAATCACAAGCATGTTTATAGCATAACTATTGGTATGATTCAGCAAATTTGTTAATCTGTAACAATTAGACAAGTGTTTCGTTTTTTTTTTGTTCAAAAATGGGAATAAATTAACATCAAATGAAAATAAATACGGGAGACTATGTTGTATATGGTTTACAAGCCCAAAAATATAACTGCCAAAAAAAAAAAAAAAAAAAGAAAGAAAGAAAGAAAGAAAAGAAAGGAAAGCAAAAATAAAAAATATATAAAATATTAGTCGAAATAAAAAAAAATATTTTATTTAATAAGAATTCTTTACATTGATTTAAAAATATATGTTTTAATTTTTAAAAATGTTAAATATATTTTAGCAAAAACAACTGTTCTTGTGAGCCAAAAGTAAAAATGATAAAAACATTATTATCGACAACATATGCAAAGGACTGCAGAGATGTACTTAGTAGTTTTACAATGTTAAAGAAGTGGCATTTGGATGAAAAAACATCTGGAAAAACCTTGTTAGGCAGCTGAAACTTCTCTGACACTATTTGCAATCACTTGCAACTTTTGTGCTTTAATAGTTTTATTTTACTATTTTTAAGTAATATGGCTGATTATATGTCATAATACACACATATAAGTGATATAAAATATTTTTAAAAAATGCACTTCTTTTTAAGAAAAAAAAAAAGAAAAAAAGAATGAAACTTGGATGAAAAAAGCAAACTTTTAGGGAACAAAAGAAAAATTGACTTTGAGGTACTTTGCAGCAGGAAAATGCTTCAAATCATTTTAAGCAGTACACTAGAACCCCGCAAATTAGGACCCCCTTAGTCGGGATCTCCAGATACTCCGGATTGATTGATTTTTTTTTTTAATTTGAGGAGCGATCGTCAAAATTTCATAACATAATTTATTTAACCCTCTCATGGACAAGACCGTGTTATGTCGTTGATTGAGTTCCATTTTCTTGGCAATGCAACTTTTGAACCATTTTATTCCCTCGGTAGGGTCAAAAATTGATTCAAAAGTTGTATTGCAGAGAAAATGGAACTCAAAGAACAACATAACACGGTCTTGCTCGTGAGAGGGTTAATCCTCGTATCCTGAAGAAAGTGATCTATATAATTGCTTAATCTAAGAATCGGGTTTCTGAGAGTACTCTCCAAAAGTGGTGGAAGAATTTGTGGCCTGGAAATTGTGATTTTTTGGATAATAACCAAGAATCAGAAGGAGGAATGAGCGAGAGTGAAAGAGAAAGTAGCACACCTGACGATTTTGTGAGTTGTTCAAAAAAACTGATGGTTGCTCAGATGTGGATATCAGTGATGTTAACTGGTTAGAAACAGAAAACAATCAATGTTACGCATCCCTTACAGATGAAGAAATAATCGCATTGTGTAGAAATGAAGAAAATGATGATGATACAGGTGAAAACACTATTATAATGATGATAAAGCAAAAGTTGTTAGCCATCATGAAGCAACATTTTGTTTAGAAAAATTAATGAGTTATTTTGAGCGTCAGGTGTAGAAAACACCCGACAAACTACTTATGCTCAAGCTGCTGCGTGACCTTGAGGCCCACAAAAGGTACAGTACTGAACTGTCACAGCAGAAGTTTTTTTATTACATTCTTTATAATAACAAAGTAAACATGTTTACTGTTTATGTGTAATTCTGTGTTTCATATAAAGGTGATTTCCAGTATGTTTTTCTTTTTTTTCATTCTCGGGATAATCCGGATTTGGGATAATCCGGATTTTCGATATTCCGGATTGGGTCAGATCCCAATTAATCTAAGTTATTGGGGTTCTACTGCTCAATAAGTAAAATGTATTTCTCACATTGTGTTAATAATACTAAAGTCAGAAGCAAAATCGGATGTGAAACCTGTCTGGGCTTTTTAAGATGATTGTTTTTACTCTAATTTAAAAATATAATTTATAAAATTCTCCGTGTCATACTTTTAATCTTTAATTAAAAGTGCATCCAGCTTTGACAGACATGTGCAAAAAATTCACTGCAAAGAAAAGAAAAGGAGGGGGTGGGGGAGGACAACAAAACAGAAATTTCTAGCAACTTACCTTTGTTACCTTTTGTACCAAATGGTGGATTCATAATTACAGTATCAAAGGACTTGTGCCATTTTGTGTTTTCCATACTTAACACATCACATTGAATGAAATCAATGTTCTCACAATCACATTCACATTTATTCCTCAGAGCTATTTCTAAAGCACTTTTGTCAATGTCAAATCCAACAACAAAGCTGAAATTTAAAATAAACAAAATTAAAATTAGTAGCTCAATATATTATCATATTAAATAGGCAAGTTTTATTATAAGCTAATTTCAGAAATAACTTTATACAATAATTGGTACACAAAAAGTTCCTGATTGATTATTAAAACACATTAAGACTTAAAATTAAACATTTGTTTCACTGAGTTAACAAAATCTTTCTCCAGCTCGAGAAAACTGGAGCAATTTTAGTCCCATAATATTAATTTCTCATTCCTGGAAAACAGGAATCCTTTAAAATGTAACAAACAGTCAAAGGCACAACTTGATCCTGAAAAAAATGAAGTGGAAAGCAATCCTCTTCCACCAACGCTGCACACAGAGTTGAGTAGTGGTTAAGATGCTGGCCTCTCACACCCAAAGGTGCAGGATCAAACCTGGCTCCAGTTGGTGGATTTTCAAGATGCAGAAAACTGACAGCGTCTATGTCGTATGATAATGCGGCATGTAAATGATCCCTCAAGTACTCATTTGCCATGGAGTATCTCTTGGCAAAATTAAATTCCTAGTACAGTTTTGCATCGAGCAGAGCCCAGCTGCCTCCATCTTGGGGGGAAACTGGACACCAAAATTCTTGTGGCAATGACATCCCACCGATAGTGGTGCAACGTGAAAAAGTGGATGCTATGTTGGGGGATCGCACTTGGTCTGGAAAAGGCAGTGCCTCTACCACAGCCCCATTAGAAAAAAAAAAGAACTGTCTCTACTTACATGGGAACCATAATGGGGTTGTTTCCTTCAGTCAAAAGTAGTACTTTTTGTCACTGAAATTGATAGAATAAGCAAAAAAAAACATGGACCCAGAAAATACTTTCATTTTCGCAACAGTTATTTTTTAATTAATTTTTTTAAAAGTCTGATTTTTGAAACAAGGCATAATCTTGATAATGTCACAAATGATGTACTTTGCCGCATCTTTCTACCGCGATTCCACGTTATGATAATCAAGAAGCGAATTAAAATTGCGCTCTACGCTTGCTATCAACCATATCGTTGCCAATACACGTGAGTAAAGATGCGAATTAAATATTTTGCTCTGTGAATGGCAGCACGGAATGGCATTTCATCATTTGTGATGTCATCAGACAGAAGCATAAACATTGAAAGCGCACCAATTTAAGTAATTTTTAAAAATATTAAGCTTAAACAAATTATTTAAAAAATTGTCAGATCCTTTTTTTTAAGCATGCTCTCTCAGAAAAAAATACTTTTAAAATTTTGGAAACGACCCCATTGCCATGGATAAAATCAGGGTTCATACCCTATTCGAATGAAAAAATTCCATGACTTTTCCAAGACTTTTCATGACTTCATAAAAAAATTTCATGACCTTGTTACATGATGAGAATAGTAGTTTAATTTCAAACTGGAAAGTTTTTGGAAATAAGCATTAGCGAAACTTTTACGTGAATGCTTCTACCTCATTGAAACATTGAAAAAATATCAGTGTACACCTAAAAACTAAACTCTATTCTTATTTGTCTTCATCATATAACTTTAAGTAAAGTTAGTAAAACTACAGTGAATGAAATATAACGCTGCTTAAATATCTAATTATCTTTTAAAACTTAAGTTTCAATAAATTTGCTTCAAAGGTTGCCTTTTAGCATCAGCAGTGCATTTAAGCATACACATAGCTTAACAGTACTTTGGTTCAATAACGAAAAGCCACATTCTTCAGTAAATTCATGTTTCTAAACCAAATATTTATATTTAAAAAAAAAGAAAGAAAAACATTCAGTAGCGAATAAATCTTCTGATTCAAATGTACTTGTTTACTTATTTGCACATTTTCAAATGCATATAAATTAATAGGTTCAGAAATTCCTGAACATAGGGTTTGATTTCTGACATGGAACGTAGCAGTGGCTCGCATGGATTAGTTCTGCGGGCTGTATGTTGGGCAGTACTGTTTTAGAGTATTAGAATTCCCCTATTTCTGTGTTTTATCACCTGACTAAAGATCTACATTTTCTAAAACTTTCAACAAATTGAGATAAACTCTGATAAATTTAATAATAAAGTTTTTACGAGTGATGAAAACAAACTCGGATGCAATTGAATTGCATTTTTTAAGTGGGCGTGGCAAAATCAAGAATGTGCAAGTTCGCTACTACAGAATATAAAAAGTCTTGAAAATAATGGTAAATGCAAAACGAGTGATGCCCAAGCAGTAAAATCACATTCCAAAAAAAGACGAGCGGCTGCTACAGAAGTGGATGTAATTGAGATTTCAAAATTCAATCATTCAATTCTCCAGTTTTAATATGACTGTTAAATCACTCAATATTTCTGATGCTTTTTTAGCAACTGTTACTTTCTCTTTGCCCAGGACATTTTTTCATGACTTTAAATAATTTTCCATGACTTTGAACGAAAATTTCAATTTTCCATGACTTTTCCAGGTCTGAAATTCGCTAAATTTTTTTCCATGACTTTCCAGGATTTCCATGACCCGTACGAACCCTGTAAAATGTGCTTACAGTGCAGGAAGACAAGGTAAGTAGGTATTTTTTTCAGTTTAATATAAAAGGTTGGGTCTTATGACTAATTAAATTAGTTACTAAAACTAATAACAATATTAAAAATTAGTCAGGTGGATTGTTGGATTGACAAGCTTGCAGAGACAGCTCAAATCTCAGCAGCCTGTAATCCTTTGAAAGAAACAGAAAAGAAGATTCATGTGCTTATGTCTTATATATATTTTGAAGATTTTTTGTAATTGCATTATGCATTCTAATAGTAGAAGTTTTCAAGTTAAAAAATGCGAAAAATATTTTATAATGAAAATCTTATCCATTAGTTTAGTGATAGAAATTAGTTAGTTCACAAGGATGGAATGGCAATATTTCAGGTGAATATTTTTATTTCCTTATCCCAGGGCTGCCCTCCCTCTTAAAGAGCAAGGGTGCAACCCCCCCCCCCCCCCCCAAATATCACAAAAAACCCAAAAGAAGTAAAAAATACACCCCAGATTACCCCCTAAAAATTTATATCTTACAATCTGAACACCTAGGTGGGCACCCTTGACTATCTCCAGCTTGAAAATAGTTTGGGGGAGGGGGAGAGATCTCTGTCCTTGTAAGATTTATCTTATGTGTGGGTGTGTGTGTCTGACAATGAAAATACAGATTTTCTTTTTACTTCGTTCACAACATTTATCACCAAAAATTCGAAATTTTTTTACCATTTTAACCGGAATTAAAATTTTTCTAGTTTCAAGTTTTGCATATTATTTTCCAAAGTGTAGATGATTTTTTCAATCATATGTTAACTAAATTTATTGAATACTTTATTTTGTGTATGGAAATCAAGTGCATAAAACATTAAATTTTCTCATTTTATACTTCTATTAAAAAGAAATTTATCTTGATTAGGATTTAAAATGAAAGTAAATTTTGCAATAAGTAAAAAAAATGTAAGCACTTTTTTAAAATGTGTTTTAAGTCGTGGAATAAAAGTAACGCTGAATGCAACTTCTACAATGTGGAAATAGAAAACATACAATTTCCTGAGATGAGGAGGGTTTCAATGGAACATATGTATCCCATTGCTATGTTTTAGTGGAACACATATGTCTTACTGGTACAGAAATAAGAACTGAAAATGCAATGATGAGTTATTTTTAATTGGAACTATTCCATGGAACTACTACTTACGGACATAAAGATATCAGTTTGGCAAAAGGGTTAATTCATCATTTAGTTATTCCAGTAAGGGGGGGGGATGCAGAAAAAACCTTTGCGGGGCACCTCCCTATAAGCAAGGGCGCACCTCCCTAAATATCCCAAAGCTCCCCTCCAAAAAATACCCCTCAAAACAACCCCCCTAAAAACTTCAATGGCATAGTTCACCATACGGGTTTCCCGTAGGTGGGCACTCCAGACTTTTTTTGAGGGGGGGGGCAGAAATTGAATACCCTCCCCCTCCCCGCACACAATAATTCATACCAAGGTTTTCATGACTTTGTTTTTAAATGTTTTTTTAGGATCAAAAACAAAATATTAACCACCCAAATGTAATATAATGAACTGTTTTAATTAGGAACATTGTCATAATAATTATAACACAAGGGCAATGTTATTAAATAAATCCATACCTCATTTGAGTTTTTATAAATTAACTTATATTTTAATTATAAAATAGTATGTAACTAAAAAAAGTATTGCTTCATAACACGTACGTTTTATTAAAGAGAATTCAGAAAAAATTTCTTTTCAAATTTTAAAGCAGTTACTGATTTTTTCATAAAGCCATGATACGGTCGAGGTGAATTTTGGTAGTACATGCCGTTTCCATTAATGTCATGATTTGCAAAGAAACTACCATATGATTTCTTTCATGTTGTATTTTTATAAGCTGAAAAAGAAATTTAATAATTTTACAAATAGCTTCCTGGATCAAAATGACTCTTTTAGGGACGTCTACACATTTTTTTAAAATTGTTAATTATTGATTTCATCAAAGAAGAATAAATGGATGAATCACAATATTATGAATGCAAAACCAGTCAGTTAAATGTACAGTAAAACCTACCTACAATGATACTGTTGGGACCAAAAAAAAAAATATTGTTATAGACAGGTTAAAGTTATAGGCAGTTTGATTATTTATACTGCCATTTTTCCGGGACCAAGACAAATATCGTTATAGACAGGTTTATTGTTATAGACAGTATATATTGTTATACACAAGTTTCACTGTATTTTGCAAGTTCTTGCCTCTGACTCCTATATTACTTCTTTAGCAAACAAAAATGCTTCTATTAAAAATAAGCTCTGTGTATTTTGCGTTCATTTTAAATAACTAAAAAGAAATATGTCACAGAGAAGTCAATTAAAAATAATAAATGAACTAAATTAATTCATCCATTTGGGAGCCCCCCCCCCCCTAAAGTCCGCTACTGCAGTAAGGTACAAAAAACTAAGGCTGGATTAGGTTTTTGGCATGAATTGAAGTAAAACAATTAGTCATTAAATTCCACAGTAGCTTATATCCAGCTATGCTGAGTTGGGCCGAGTTTGGGGTAAGGAGCAGTGCTCGAAATTAGCGGTCGTTAGTCTTATTTTGCAACTGCAAATTTCATTTTGACGACCGCGATTTGAAACGTAGTCGTCACTGTGACGCCTAGCTTTCCCCCCTACTAAGTTTTCACGTTCGGAAGATTTGTCTCCAAAAACATCTGCGTAAAATTTCCTGGAAGTATCGCTTTCAGTCAGAAAAGCTTGAACAATCCCCCCCCCCTTCGCCCGCGAACTGTAGCAGCCAGTGTCATTGCAAGCACACCCCTCCATTCCGCTCTTTCTGGAGTAATCTTTTCTCCCCTTTGTTCCCTTAGTGTTGTTTACCCCCGATCGCCCCACCCCTCCAAAACCGGACTCATCTCAGGGTTGTTTGAGCAGATAGTCTGATCTTTTTCATGTTTCAAGTTCGACCCCCCGTCGTAACACGAACGCACGGCAAGCACGAGGATTCCTTTTTTTCCCACAGGATTTCGCTCATCTTTTTTCTTTCTTTTTTTTTTTTTAATCATCGCTACCATCATTTTTTATTTGTTGAAAATATGAGTAAACGTAACTTAAAGTCATATTTTACGCCACTATATACTAGCGGAAATAAACGGCCAAGGATTGCCGATGAAGTTGAAATAGAAAAAAATAATGACGAAGTAGATGCGACTTCTAAATGTACACGGAAAAGTGTCAACGCTGCAACTTTCATCAAGTGGCAAAAGCAGTTTCCGTGGTTGGAAAGAAAGGGTGGTATGTAAAGTCTGTAAAGATTTTGGAAAAAAAGAAGATACTGGATTCATCGATGGTTGTCATACTGCAAGATTCGAAACAATAAGTAGTTTTCTTGTTGATTAGTGCAGGCGGTTCATTCGTTTTTTTTATATTTTTTTTATTTTTAACGATATTTATTAAATTGCGCTTAATTGTTTTTCAAAACACATTATAAATGCAATTTTCAATACTGAACACGTTCTTCTCGGAATAATAGTTCCGGTGTTTGATATTGCAATCCTTTTGCATCTTGCCGATATTATAATACTTTTATAATATAGAAATTATTTTTACATATTCTACGATTAGGTTAGCTTTTTTTCTTTTTTATTTTAATTTATAACATATTATTTTTTCAATACATGCGGGCAATGAACACGTGCTTTGCCGGAAGTTTATTTTCGCTTTTGACCTTTCAATCCTTTTGAATCTTGTAAATATATTAATATTATTTGGCAATTGGACACATGCCACTTAAGATTAACTTGTTTTCTGCGTTTGTTTTTCTTTTTGATGAATAAATTTATTTTCGAAATCATTCCAACACTAAACTTTTACTTTGTGGAAAATTGCGTATTGTGTTCGAGATTGCAATCCTTTTGCATCTTGTCAATGTTTTAATACTTTTAAAATCTAGAAGTTATTTTTACATATGCTACCTTTAGGTTAGCTTATTTTCTTTTTTATTTTAATTTATAATATATTATTTTTTTCAAAACATGGGGACAATGAGCACGTGCTTTGTGAGAAATTTATTCTCGTTTTGGACCTTTCAATCCTTTGGCATCTTGTAAGTAAATATATTAATATTTTGACAATTAGTCGCATGACACTCAGATTAACTTATTTTCTGCGTTTGATTTTCTTTTAAATGAATAAAAAATTTTCAAAATCATTCCAACACTGAACTTGTTTTTACTTAGTAGAAAATTGCGTATCGTGTTCGAGATTGCAATCCTTTTGCATCTTGTCAATGTTTTAATACTTTTAAAATCTAGAATTTGTTTTTACATATGCTACCTTTAGGTTAGCTTATTTTCTTTTTTATTTTAATTTATAATATATTATTTTTTTCAAAACATGCGGACAATGAGCACGTGCTTTGCGGGAAGTGTATTCTCGCTTTTGACCTTTCAATCCTTTTGCATCTTGTAAATATATTAATATTTTTTGACAATTAGTCGCATGCCACTTAAGATAAACTTGTTTTCTGCGTTTGTTTTTCTTTTTGATGAATAAATTTATTTTCGAAATCATTCCAACACTAAACTTTTACTTTGTGGAAAATTGCGTATTGTGTTCGAGATTGCAATCCTTTTGCATCTTGTCAATGTTTTAATACTTTTAAAATCTAGAATTTGTTTTTGCATATGCTACCTTTAGGTTAGCTTATTTTCTTTTTTATTTTAATTTATAATATATTATTTTTTCCAAACCATGCGGACAATGAGCACGTGCTTTGCGGGAAGAGTATTCTCGCTTTTGACCTTTCAATCCTTTTGCATCTTGTAAATATATTAATATTTTTTGACAATTAGTCACATGCCACTTAAGATAAACTTGTTTTCTGCGTTTGTTTTTCTTTTTGATGAATAAATTTATTTTCGAAATCATTCCAACACTAAACTTTTACTTTGTGGAAAATTGCGTATCGTGTTCGAGATTGCAATCCTTTTGCATCTTGTCAATGTTTTAATACTTTTAAAATCTAGAATTTGTTTTTGCATATGCTACCTTTAGGTTAGCTTATTTTCTTTTTTATTTTAATTTATAATATATTATTTTTTCCAAACCATGCGGACAATGAGCACGTGCTTTGCGGGAAGAGTATTCTCGCTTTTGACCTTTCAATCCTTTTGCATCTTGTAAATATATTAATATTTTTTGAAAATTAGTCGCATGCCACTTAAGATTAACTTGTTTTCTGCGTTTGTTTTTCTTTTTGATGAATAAATTTATTTTCGAAATCATTCCAACACTAAACTTTTACTTTGTGGAAAATTGCGTATCGTGTTCGAAATTGCAATCCTTTTGCATCTTGTCAATATTTTTTAATACTTTTAAAATCTAGAATTTTTTTTTTTTTTTTTGGTTTTATGTCACTAAATTAAGTTAATAGTAATTATGGTACTTATATAAACTTAGCAGGTGATTCCAAAATGCATTATTTTAATGCATTGTACATATATATCAGCTTGTTTTCATGCATATTATAGTTTAGTATAAATTTCAGCATGTTATTGAACGCATTTGCAAATTGCAACCAAGTAAAGCATAACGGCACCTAAGAAAAAAATATTGGTTGCCAATGGCACCTAAGTAGCTGATGCTAATTTCGACCTCTGGTAAGGAGTCACAAGTTTGGAGTGCAAAGTACAAAATTCCCTCTAAATCGGCAGCTCCACTAGTGCTTGCGGAGTCAGGCTGATTCTGGGGTAAAGGGGTCAGAGTTGGTGTCTGAATCGGTCATTTTTTCTTCTGACTCTGCAGCCCTACCTATATTACTATGTTAGAGTAAAGTGAAACATCTGTAAGTTGACCGCTTGCGGTGCACTACTTTAGTGGTCAACTTATAGGGGTTGAATTATATGATAAGATCTAATTCTGTGCCTGAAAATAGCGGTCAACTTAGAAAGGTGGTCAACTTTACAGGTTTTACTGTATTACTATTTCTCTTGATTGCTTCAATCAAAACTGGTTATTCTTCAGGTGTTAAGAGACAATTTCTGTCTTTTTTTTTTTGTTCTTACAACAAAGAAATTGACTTGAAGATATTTTGAATTTCATATAATTATGTGAAGGCAAAATAAAATTTGAAACTAAAAAGAAATATATTTAGGTATAAATTGAAATACAAAATTTTCAAATTTAAAGAATGAAGAGAGAGTGCTAGTTTTTGAAAGACTGCTTGTAAATCAGTTTGAGCATGTTAGAATTTCAAAAACATGTTTAACATGCAACATTTGTATAGCATTTCACAAAATAAACAAACTAATGAATGAATGAATAAATAATGGGAAAGACCAGTGTAATGTATCACTAAGTTCAGTTTAAAAAACAGCTATCCTATCAATTTCATTTTAAACAAGAAGTTCCACCTAGAACTATACGAGCCTACTTTCCTGTATACCCATACTACTTTCTAGTACCTGATCAATGTTCTCAAATATAGCTAAAATCGCAAATTGTTTCAAACATATTTTTCCAATATTTTAAGCTAATTTCTAGGAATAAAATATTCCTCACTCATCTAAAAAAATTAGATGCGTAAAAAAAAAAAAAAAAATGAACAAATAAAATAGCAGCACATTTTAAACAAAGCAGCTAATAAACTTTTTTTCATTAAAAAAAAAATTCTTTAACAGCTTTCAAAACGAAAAAATAACAATTAAAATTAAGAAGCTTATTAAAATAAATACATATCAAAAAAAAAAAATTGTTTCTTTTTCCCCGGTTACCAAAAATAATTTTTTAAATTAATGCACTTACAAAATAAATAAAAACAATAAAATGTCAACTTAAAGAAAAGTTCTTCATTGTCAAAAAAAAAAAAAAAATCGTCTGCGCATATCGTTATGTAGAAACATAAATGACTGAGTTGATTCGCCGAAAACTGAATACCTAAATTAAAACTTTAGCGTGAAAATAAAAATAAGTCATATCAACAATAATTATTTCACAGTTAAAACCATAGCTGTGGAGTCGGAGTCAATCTCATTTTGGGATAAAGGAGTCAGAGATGAATAACCAAGAATCGGAGTCAGTCATTTGTCCTCCGTGTATAAATTTTTGCCAAAGCTACGAAGTCAGAGTCGAAATCGGGGAATTGGAGTCCGATTAATTGTCGGGCACAGGAGTCGGATTCGGAGTCAGGTGCCCCTAAATTCTCGGAGTCGAAGTCTGGAGTTTGGCCTCAAGAGCTATTTCCAACAAAATTTGTTTGAAAAAAATCCACCTTCAAGTACGGAATCTACATTGACTTTCAGTTTCCCCATAGGCGCTAATGTTAAGGGACTTGAACTGTTCAAAATTGTACAGAAAATTGTTCAAATCAAAAAGATATTTTATATACAAGTTTTTCATCAAAAGCTTTTTCCTACAAAGTTTGTTTGAAGCAAATTCGCCTCACAGTTCGGAATTGCCTTGAATTTCCCCGTAGGCACTAATGTTAAATTTTTTTTGAACTGTTCAAAATTGAACAAAAAATAGTTCAGATCAAAAAGTGAAATATGGTAATGAGGTGTCCTCACCGAGATCTTTCGAACAAAAAAGTTTGTTCGAATCGGACCATTCATTCAAAAGTTATTAGGGGGGGACAGACAGACCGACAGACATTTTTTCCCACCTCAATACCCTACTTTCCAATTTTTAATTTTTCGATATTTATTTAATTATTTTATTTATTTTTGACTTCTTTTTTTGTTTTTTGCGATATTTTTAAGATGCATTAAGCCTTCTTTCATGCTTTTTTCTTCATTTTCTGACTTTTACTGGGAAAGTAGGCTAAAAAGGAGCACAGTAAAATCATTGATACATTCATAACAGAAATTACTTACCCAGCACTAAAAAGAGCCGCACCAATGGATAGCACACCACATCCACATCCTAAATCAGCAACTAACTTGTCATCAAGATCACCACAATCTTTCACAACATTCAAAAAGTCAGCTATATAAAAAAAAAAGAATATTAGAATAATTAAAAGTTACATCAGAATAATTTTAAAAAACTAAACTTTGCTGTTGCTTTTTCCTTCAATCTTTTCAGCAGGTGACCAGTAATTTGCATATTCAATGAAATATATCAGGGCTTCCCAAACTGTAGTCAGCGAACCCCTTGGGGGTCCGCGGCAAACTTTGAGAAAAACGTTCAAAACGATTACATGATATTTAAAATATGCATTTGAAAACTCACACAAAGAAGAATTAAAGGTTGTACAAATAAAATTTTTTCACCGAGGGTACTGTGTTAGAAGTATGTAGGAACAAGTATATTAGGGTGGTGTGGTGATATAGCCTGAAATACCTATTTGTAAATACCCTTAGAATGCCCATAGAACCCTTAAATGGCCCTGTGACAATCTCATTCCTGTGTAAACAAGCACCAAGTATACTTAGATTGCATCAAAGCATGCTGTGTAAAAACGTTTTCATTACTTCAATTTGATGTTTCATTACTACGCCAAGAAGAAAAAATATAGACAAATTTAAAAAGTTAGTTTATGATTTTTGAAGAAAAAACTTTCTAATTGATGAGTAGAAAATTAATTGCTCACGAAACTCATAACTTACCAGCAATATCAGCAGTAGTTGCATATTGTTCAAGAGCAATATTTGGTCTTTCAAACACTTCAAACTTTTGCAATTCAGATTTCAGATGCTTTAGTTTCATTGCTGGCAAACATTTATTCAACTGCTTTGGCCAAAAGTAAATTTCACTTCTCTACCAGCGGACAAACGAAATAACCTGTTAACATAATGTGTGACATTATCATAATCAATTTTGAAATGGAAGGCAAAAAATAACAATTTAAAATGCGAAAGAATAACGAGGAGGTTTCAGCAAGTTATCAAGAATACCAAAAACGGGAAGGATAAATTTTCAGCTTTTAATTAAAACTTCTTCACACTTACACTTTTTGCATCAACAAATGCACGATGCAGTAGCAGTAGTAGTATTTTTGACTGTTGCTTACACTACATTACATTGGATGCTTAGCACACTTTATGTTCAGAGTTTTGGAGGGAAGGTCCCTTCTTTCGGTATAGGTGTCAAACGCGGCGATGGCAAAGAAGAAGAGCGAAATCTTGTTTTCCCGCGTGTTTAAGTTTTCGTGATTAGTTTTGTAATCTGAAAAGAAAACTTTTATGTGAATGTAAACGTCTTGAAAAACTGTCTTAAATAATTGAGTAAATTTTATTTTGCATGCAGAAACATACTTGAAAATATGAAAATTTGATTTCGACTGTACACAAAAGTAACTTCCTCTTTTGATCATTGTATGCTATTTATGAAATAATTTGTTTTTATTTTCAATACACGTACATTTCACTTTTTAAATTTCTCGTAAATAAACATATTTTGCATGTAATTACTGTGATTAGTTTTAAAGAAAACAAGATTTGGAAAAAATATCCTCGTGGAATAGCTTTGATATATGGATTTGTTTTTTTTTGCTGTACTAAATATTATGATTTATTATTTATTAGTTTCTCAATTTTGCGTTAAACCGGGTTGTACACTGCTATAATTTGATATAAAATACAACGTTCAAAACTTTATTAGTTAATTCGAAAGAAGCTAAATAGTAGTGCACTAGAGCACAAAACCGTATTGTCATCGGCGTATGGAGTTACAAAGTGTTTATGTGATTTGAGACACAATGAAACGTTTTTTAATTTAATGCTCACTTATATTTGTGTTAATTTTGTTAACACTATCATGATAACACTTTTTTGGGAAATCACGATAAGGGCATTTAAATGATTTTTATTTATTGAAATCAAGAACCTAACAATATAAAATTATACGAATACAAAAGTGACGACCAGCAACAGGCTCTGGGCCTAGCTAGGCTGGTCCTAGTCAATTTACAATCCCCAGTGAAGATTAATGGCCCTCTTAAAAACTAGACTCCCTTGCTCATTACCACCTCTTCTGGTAAGCTGTTCCAAAGTTCCACTATCCTGCTAAAATAATAATTTTTAATAATATCCATGTTAGCCTGAGATTTAAATAGCTGAAAACAATGACCTCTTGTCCTGTTTTCAGTGCTAAACTTTAGCCCTGTGATATCTTTCATTTTAATAAATTTAAACAACTGAATCATGTCCCCTCTGTCTCTTCTTTGCTCAAGACTAAATTTTTAGCATTCTAAGCCTGGAATCTTAGTCTAAATGAGAAAGTCCATCTATTAGCCTTGTAGGCCGCCTTTGAACCCTTTCCAATACATTCATCTTGCATACATCTCATCTTGCCTAAGATGAGACCAAAACTGAATAGCATACTCCAAATGAGGTCTTACCAAACTTCTATAAGGGCAGAAGAACTTCTTAAGATTTGTTTGAAATAGATCTATTGATGAACCCAAGCATCTTATTGACTTTGTTACTAGCTATGCAGCACTGTTGACTAAACTTTAAATCCTGACTTATTAAGACCCCCAGATCAGTAACTTTTTCTGCCTGACTAATGACTGAACCTTGCTAATAATAACTTGTACACTTATTTCCATGCCCTAAATGTAGCACTTGACATTTTCCAACATTAACATACATACCCCATTTATCAGCCCACTCCGTTATATGATCTAGATCCTCTTGCAGCTGATTTGCTTGTTCTTCATTTTCTACAGTCCCTATAACTTTGACATCATCAGCAAAACAATTCATGTTCCCAGAAATATTTTTATGAATATCGTTCATAAAAGCAATAAACAAAACAGGCCCTAACACTGATCCTTGAGGAACCCCGCTTAAAACCTCACTCCATTTAGAATAATTTCCCCTCACAACTACCCTTTGTTTCCTTCCAGTCAGTCAGTTTTTTACTCAATTGAAAATTTTCCCTCCTATTCCTATATCAGCTAATTTGCTAAGTAGAGCAACATGCGGTACCTTATCGAAAGCTTTTTGAAAATTAATGTAAACAGCAAGTAATTCCAGGGATAATAAATTTTTATGAAACTTTGACTTGCATTACTAACATCCTAGTCAGTATTGCCTACTTTTTTTATTACTTACCTTTATCATTGAGGCATCAGCAACCCCTATTTTGACTGGTTTGATTAGTTTTTGTACTGTATATGTTGGACAAAATTTGCTCGTTTCTTCGAGAATTTAAGGTTTCTTGGATATCTAAAGTTCTTTTTAATTATCTTTCATGTACGTGCATACAACCCGCACCTTTTTTAAGTAGTGCTTTTTGTAGCAATTTTCCATGACTTAAAGTAATTGGACGTATTAGAGTGATGCATCATACTATTCAACAGTGATGTAGCCTGATTACAATGGGCCCCATTCTTTCTTTTATTTTTACAATGATTGGTAAATTTTTTTTTCCAATTTCAACCACATTCAATGTCTCCAGGCATGCCATTTAAAATTTTTTCAGGGGATTCAAATGCAGTGGCATCACTATGGGGGGGGGGGGGGGGGGGGGGGGGGGTCAACCTTCAAGTTAGATTGCAAGTTTTTGAAAAATATGAAGTTAAAATGCATTTTTAGGCTTCAAATTTGAAAATTTTCAGGGGGGTAAACCCTTTGGGCCTACCACTTCTAATTCATTTTTGTATATTAGCAGGGGTGATTGTGACTCCATGAAAAAATACCTGAACTTTTTTCCAAGAAGAAAAAGTGTTTTGATGGGCATACATATACACATTACGTGTATGCACACATTATTTATATACATAATTATTTGTTGGGGCTAAAACTCGAAGTTTTAATTGGACTTAACATGTCCATGTGCATGGAGAGAATTAAATTCTTTTAATTTTTCTCATTTCTAAGAATGTTTTATTTTCCTCCATTATATCTGAATCCTTAACCCTTTATTACATTCATTTTCTAAAAGTGCATAAATATTTCAGAATTGAATAAGTTTGGGGCAAAAGGGGGAGACTGTATTATGATCACTGCGCAATAGGGCTAAGCGATATCCGAATTTTAATGCCACGATATATCGCTCTCCAAATATCGATATTTTCGATATATAAGTCGTTAAATTCAACATTTAATGGGGGAGAGGGGACTGTAAAACCTATTACATAAGTATCTACAACAGAGAAAAGCCATAGGCCATCTTGGTGAATAAATATTTTAGCAATTTAATCTAATAATATAGTTATAGCAAGGATTTTCATGTGTTGGTGTCGGGAGGGGAGGGGGAGGGGTCATGAAGCAGATTATACACAGAAACTTTTGGAGAAATTAATTTAGAAGAATTTAAGTCTTTTTATTAGTGGGTAGCAATTCTTAAGAAAAAAGGGGGCTTGGTAAAATTGAGGGGTGCCATCGCAGTCGGGGGTAATGGGCAACCCTAGTTACATCATCTGCATATTAAGATATGCAACAGAGAAACGATATTAGACATCTTGAAAAGAAAAAATTAAGGGGAAAAATATCAAGTAACGCTCCTTTCTCTTCTTATCTAGCCTTTTTTCCATCTCTCACCCCAGCTGTTCTTCAATAATTACCACAGAGATTGCAAAACATGACGGTAGCTTACGCTTTATATCAAACGAAACGTCTTCAATTTGGACTTTCGGCGTTTCATTAAACATAGACCTAAATTTTACAAAAGTGGGTTTTTCTGAAAATATAGGATGGTTCCGGTATTTTCGAAGATGAAGATACCGGAAATCAAGATGTAAATACCGGAAATCCGGTAAAATACCGGAACACAATCACCCCTGTATTAGCCCACCTAAAATTTCGTTCTATGACACATGTGTAGTTGTTTCTGAGAATTTTCAGGAATTTCATGTTTACATAAAATTTTGGTTTTCTTTTTCGTCTGTAGGGGGGGGGGAGGTGACGCCATATATTACCGCCTTGGGTGTCACCCATGCAAGGTAAGCCACTGTCAAATGGTTATATTATATACTCAATGAATATTTTCTTGAAAAGCAGCGAAACCACATCCATCTATATGGAAATACTTTGATTTCACAAAGCCATGGGAGAAGGGGAGGGGGAGCAAAAGTGCTCATATGCAAAATGTTAAGGGGGGGGGGGCCTCAGACATTTTCTCCATGGTTTAGCAGGATATTTTCCCCATGGAAACTAATTTATGTATGATTAGAGTTATTAAAATTTGACATTTTTAATAACTTATTCATTAATGGCTGGAGAAGAAATATTTTTGCATTGTTGCAAAGAAATGAGTACTAAAAGCAAGAAAGTTCTAATTTCTCGGGGGGGGGGGGAGGAGGGCTTGAGCCCCCACTTGCCCTCTTATAATTATGCCTTTGGAACGGGGGGGGGGGGGGGCCTGACCCCACTAAATGACAGTGTCGATTGTCGCCTCACTTATCTAATTATGCTTTCATCTGTAAGCATACCTCTTAACTTTTTTCCAGCACTACAACCGGTTATTTATTAATATCCATTTATTAATTAACTATTTGAGATATTAACAACTATTTCCTCATCAGCTATGTCATACTTGATATTGTCAAATAACTTCCTTTATTTCCTTGATCTAATTTTTATTAATGAGCGAACTAGTAGCTTATCTCCATAATAATATTCAACACTTAATCCTGTAACTATATTTCCGTCCACTGTTTCTACTGTACGATTTCATTGGTTCACATGAATTTTTTCTTCCTTTTTACATATCACATATTCGGTTATATTTATCAAAATCTTGTGATTGTCAGGGTTCGTACGGGTCATGGAAATCCTGGAAAGTCATGGAAAAAAATCCTGGAAAGTCATGGTGAATTTCAGACCTGGAAAATTCATGGAAAATTGAAATTTTTGTTCAAAGTCATGGAAAATTATTTAAAGTCACGAAAAAATGTCCTGGGCAAAGAGAAAGTAACAGTTGCTAAAAGAGCATCAGAAATATTGAATGATTTAACAGTCTTACATATTAAAACTGGAAAATTGAATGATCGCAAAAACAATTCTGAATTTTGAAATCTCATTACATCCACTTCTGTAGCAGCCGCTCGTCTTTTTTTTGCAATGTGATTTTACTGCTTGGACATCACTCGTTTTAAATTTACCATTATTTTCAAGACTTTTTATATTCTGTAGTAGCGAACTTGCACATTCTTGATTTTGCCACGCCCACTTAAAAAATTCAATTCAATTGCATCCGAGTTTGTTTCCATCTCTCGTAAAAACTTTATTACTAAATTTATCAGAGTTTATCTTAATTTGTTGAAAGTTTTAGAAAATGTAGATCTTTAGTCAGGTGATAAAACACAGAAATAGGGGAATTCTAATACTCTAAAACAGTACTGCCCAACATACGGCCCGCAGAACTAATCCATGCGACCCACTGCTATGTTCAATGTCAGGAATCAAACCCTATGTTCAAGAATTTCTGAACCTATTAATTTATGTACATTTGAAAATGTGCAAATAAGTAAGTACATTTGAATCAGAAGATTTATTCGCTACTGATTGTTTTTCTTTCTTTTTTTTAAATATAAATATTTGGTTTAGAAACATGAATTTACTGAAGAATGGCTTTTCTTTTAATGAACCAAAGTACTGTAAGCAACCTTTGAAGCAAATTTATTGAAACTTAGTTTTAATGACTTATTCAACCTTTGTCCCATTCATTATCATTTTACCTGTTTATAAAGATTATTAGACATTTAAGCACCGTTATATTTCATTCACTGTAGTTTTACTAACTTTACTAAAAATTATATGGTGAAGACAAATAAGAATAGAGTTTAGTTTTTAGGTGTATACTGATATTTTTTCAATCTCAAGTAAGTGTTTTGATGAGTTAGAAGCATTCACGTAGAAGTTTCGCTAATGCTCATTCCCAAAAAATTTCCAGTTTGAAATTAAATAGTACTATTCTCATCATGTAGCAAGGTCATGAAATTTTTTTTATGAAGTCATGGAATTTTTTCATCCGAATAGGGTATGAACCCTGGATTGTTAGCTCTTGTCCAATTTTTTCCAGTCACAATTATGTTTCTTTTAAAGACAACAGGAATACATACTAACAGCTTGTGCCTAGTTTTGTTTTCCTTTTTGTGATAGATTTGATTTTTTTGATTTGATTTATATCCTTTTAGCTCATTTTTCTTTTCTGTAGGTGTTGTGATGGCATTATCTGAAGCTATTACTCGGTTAAGCGCTGCTGCATCTTCCAGTAAATTAGAGCTGTATTCTGAAGTTGAACGGTTTGTATTGTTTTGGCTTAATGCATGATTTTACTGCTTGGATATTACTAGTTTTGTGTTGACCATTTTTCAAACCTTTTTTATATTTCTATCTTCTGTAGTGTAGGAAGGGCACAACACTAGGGTGCGTCTTATTTTTGAAGATGTTATTTTTTCATGAGGCACCCTCTCATTTTGTTCCTTTAGATGAAAAAAAAAAATCACATATCATAAAAATAAAAATTGAATAAAATTTAGAGGTTGCTACCGTTGCTTCAAAATTTGAAATCTTTTTTTTTTTTTTGCATCGATTATTATAATATTTATTTATGTTATCTTTTTGTCATTAATTTTAATTAGTACTAAATTAGATTGTTAGTGACTTTGAAATTATTTCATATTTTATTAAATCATGTTAATTAACTGTAGCTACAATCAACTCTCAACCTCTTAACTAACTGTTGGTTAGCAACTCAAAGAAGCACAAGTTGTCAGTTAAGAACTCAAAAAGAAAATTAAAAGTAAATATAATCAAACAGTAACAATAAGTAACAATAATCAAAAACGAAATTATTGGAATTCATCATTAGATTATTTGCTTGACCTTGCTCTTGCTGATGATACTTTACGCAAGATTTCACTTCCAGGCAAGAAATTATTTCTAACTGAAAGAAAACTAACTAGGAGGACAAGGCAAAATTGGTAACAAATAAATTTCTATTTAAAAAGCAACAGAACTTGCGTGAAAAGAAGAAATTTTGAAAGAAAAAAATCATGAAAAATCTGAATCAACTGTAGTGAAAGTATTTTTTTTAAGCCTCTGTTGTAACGGAATGTACTTTGACTGATTCTGAAGAACAAGAATTTGCAATAAAATTTATCTAGATTTGATCTTTTTTTGTTGAAAATCATTTTCACTTACAAGAAGGACTGTTGCTTCAAGTACTTTTATCTGACATCTATGTGTCATTTCTGAAGAGAAAAAAACTCCAAATTGGTCTCTTTCTTAAAGAAACCTAAAAGAACAACTCCTAAAATGAAACACTGAACAGCAGATGTTGTAGAACTAAAACCAAAGGGAAAAAAAATAGAGGATTTCATTACTAATATTCAGATTTTTCACCATAAAGGTCTTTTCATCAAGTTTTTTTGAAGAGATACTATTATCAAATAGTTTGGATGATGAGTAACAATCAGAAAAAGGCTTGTATATTTCACATTACTAGAAACAAAGGGGAAAAAATTGCAATATTGGTGAATGGGTATAAGACTGAAATTGTATACCAATGTTATGAATGGCGTAGTGGAACTTTTGCAGGATTTTAGTTTGACATTATTACACAGTATAGAACCATGAAATGCTTATTATTTTTTTGTATGCATAGGGAATAAGTATTTGGGTTATGTTTCTACCTTTAACCAACCCAAATTCATGTTGATGTCAAATATTGCAATAGAAAATCGGAATATATTTTTTACTCTACTTTTTCACAATGAACGTAATTTTAATCGCTGGTAGCAACCTCTAAATTTTGTTCAAATTCTATGAAACTTTTAAGTAAGTGTTTTTTCATCAAAAGGAAGCAATTAAAGGGGTGCCTCATAAGAAATTCAAAAATTTTTCAAAAAGTGCATTATAAGACGCACCCTAGGGCACACTTGTCCTTTTGCCATGTCTACTCGAAATCTTCATTTTAGTCGCATCTAAGTCAACTCAAGACATTGCAACTTGCAAAAATTATTTCATTTTGGCAGTTATTTATGGCAGTTGCTTATGAAGTATTTATATAAAAATATTTGTTTAAAAAGTTGATTAAGTACGTTTAAGTTGGATACAGAATGTGTACATTAGAGGAATTCTAATGTCGTGTAACATACACAAAAAAAAAAATGTTGCCCAAGTTACTCAAATTCAGGAAATATTTCATGCTATTTTAATGCCATATTCGTCATTATGTTGTATATATTCATTAAATTTATTTTTTCATTTTAAGCTTTATTAAAATTATAAAATATCGTAGCCTTATAAATAATATAATTCTGTAGAACATTTTTGCCATTAACACTTCTTTTACCTACTCCATTTTCATATATGTTTATTAAAATCGTCTTATCTTTATACAGTTTTTTGAAATTACTTTTTTTTATTTCAATTTTTCATTATTTATTGCTTTGATGAAATTCATAATTATTTTTAAAAAAACTGAAAGAAAAAGCTGTGTTACTGTGATTTTTCAAGTATTATATTTATGGTTCAATTGAAAAAATAAATAAATTTGCTTACAGTACTTTCATTTCCTTTTATCTTAAAATATAGGTTAATGAAGAAAATAAATGCTAAATGAGTAAATAGCGAGTTGGTGAAATGTATTTTCTATAATTAAAAAAAGAATATTGTTACTATTATTTTTTTATGTACTAATATTGTTTCTCCCCTCATGGTTATTTCCTTATTCATTTCCACATTGTGATTATGGTCAGCAGTATGTATAATCTTTTATGATCTTTGTGTAATAATGTTTGTGCACTTAGCAGCCTCGTTTTGCCTTTCACTAGATTTCTTTTCATAGATTTATAACATTTAACTTCAAAAAATTCTAATATATGTTATTACTTTTAAAAATTGCAGATGTCAAATGCAGTTATTTCAATTTTTATGTAATTTAATGTATTCATTACTTCAATTTCTATACTGTAGCTAATATGAAATTAAAAGAAAAGTTGGATTGTGACTGATGCTAAAGCTGTATCAACAAATGCACCAACTGCAAAGTCAGGGTTTCTACATGCTTTAAAAAACCCTTAAAAAGTCCAAATTAAAAAATAAATAAAAAAAAAAAAAACAAAGGCTCATAAAATGATGTCCCTTTTGGAACCTTGTACTTAAGAATATTAATAATAGTACTTTGTAGATCCCACAATATGGTTCATTTATATTTACACTAAGACTGAAGTTTAGCCATAACATCTTCAAGGGATTAGTTATACAACAGATGTTGGAAACTTTTGAAATTTGAAATGAAAATCAATAAATAACTATTCTACCTATATTAAATGGGCACATTTTTAATGTTGCTGTGTAAAATTTGTTTAATATAATATGCTATTGGTGTTATACAACATTAATAGTGAGTAAGATCAGACAATGTACTAAACACTGTGGCACAACCCAATTCGATAGATAGATCTGATGTAGTTATTCCCTTAATGTTTTTTTTCCTCTAAATAATGTTATAATGGTTTATCAAAAAAGTGTTGCATTTTGCTTTGTTTTTTCACAATTTAAATTATCCTTTTGCATTTCGGGGGAAAAAAATGCAACCAGAGAGGAAACTGATCCAATTGCATCTAACCAAGAAAGTGTTTAAGAAGTTTACTTCACTTAATTAAAATTCATACAATATTTTTTAGTTTCATGAAACTCATACTAGTTGCTTCTTACATTTTTGGCCAATGACTTTTTTTCACTGATTTACTGTGGTGTAAGGGTATAAAAGATTGTAAAAGCATAAAAATCCTATTTCAGCACTGTTGGAAAGTTTTTTTTTTTTCCTTTTTTTTAAAATGCATCTGCTGGAGCTACTGATTTTCCATTTAAAGCTTTCTGTAAATATCACTGCCAAGAAAATAAATATAAAATAGCATTTTTTCATATAAAATTTTAAAATTTGATAAAGTTACTAAATTTTAATAGCTAAAAATATAGATGTCCTAATTTTTTTATTACAGATATCTTTCTGACCAAAGTAGTTTGACTGATGCAACTTTGCAAGAGAAAGATGTTAATATTCTTTATACAGAAATTTTAAAAGATATATATAGTGAAGATCCTGATTTGCAGTGTCTTCTTATTAAAATACTTCAGACACTTATGCAGAAGAAAGAACAGTAAGTAATTTCACGACTTTTGCAAGAAGTAATGAATTCTTTTTTTATATATTTTTACAACTCTGCATAAAAAAGGTGAAGCATGAACTTCCCTTGACCCCCACCATAAAAGGCGTGTGTAGCTAGACTTGCAATAAATTGTGTTATATGATTCTGTGCTTCTTTGGCTGCACCAAAATGATTCTTCAAGAATGTCTTGATACAAGTAGCTTATTTTTGAAACTTCTGCAACAAATTAATTTTTGCATTAAAATTTTATGGCTGAGTATAATGATACATTAATGATTGGAGTACTTAGCATTTAGTTGACTAGATTGTTTGAAAACTTGTTGTATTTGCAGATATATATTATTCTTAGGTTGTTTTTTTGTATGTAAAATTTATCTGTCTGAATTCAGAATTTTTAAGAAGAATATTATGAATTCTTGTCTAAATAGGTTTGTAGCAATTCAATAGTTGAAATGTGAATTACTTTGAAATATTTTAAGCATTCAGTTACTGATTAAGTTCATATAAATATTTATATATTTTTTAGATTGCTAAATGTTGAACAAAAACAGTCTGTTGCCCAAAGAAGTAAGTAGTAACTTTATTTTATTTGTATGTAATGGAAGTAAATTTTACTAAAAACAAAAAATAGACATACTACTAATTTCTTAACTGTTAAGATGTTTGAATCCTTTGTTTGTACAAAAAGTAATTTCCAAATTTGCGGGCTCAAATGGCTTGGTTTAAATACATTTAGTTTTTTGCAAATTAGGTTACTGTTTTAATTTAAGGGGGCATTCTAGTCTAGAGGCTCAATTTTGAGGTGATTTTGCAGGTGTAATAATAATAATAATAAAAAAAAAACACTGTAACCATTTTTATTATCAATTTTTTATCAGCTTTTTATTGATAATTAAGATGCATAAAAATGTATAATAGTAGAATAAAAATTCAAAATTAAAATTACACACAGTAGAGGCCCACAAAGTGTGAACTCAGAAAAAAAAAGGTGTCTACTGGTTGACAAGATTCCAATCCTTGTGATGTTCTGAAACAGAAAATTAAGAATGATCCTTGTTAAACAAGGATGTAGAATTGTCTGGGACATAGCCGATTTGGGGGAAAAAAACACAAAATGACATCTTTCTTTTTTTTTTAAAAAAAAGGTCATTTTTGGCTCCTTTTTTTCAACTTTGGTAACTTTTTAAAAATAGTAAAAAAGAAAAAGAAAAACACAGAACCATCTACATGGGGACAATTTTGATACTATTAAGAAAATGTGTACCAAATTTCAAATAAATGGTGCATTAGGACTTGAGATACCTTGTCAACCATATTGAAGAGAAAAACGCGTTTAAAGTTTGCAGTCGCATTTATTGCAAACTGAGTGGTTTAACGGCATGCCATACTTATCTTTTTTTGAACTGCCATCTTTGCCTTATACATTGTTCCTTCCAATACCTCAAAAGCTGCATTTTTGGTAGATCTTTCAGCCATAAGAGCAGTTCTGCCTTCTTTTGAAGCTTTGGAAGCTTGTACCTCGGAGCATTTGTTACGCTGTTAATCTTGATTGCTGGCTTTTTCTTTGTCTATCTAGATGCAAATTACTTTCTCCTGGACTTTCTTTATCCGTTTTAATATTTAAAATTTGAATTTAACACTGAAAAATATGTTGAGAGAAAATAATTTATCTTAACAAAATTAACTACAACTCCGAAAATAATTCGAATTTCCAAAAATCCTCTTAGAGGCTTATCCTTAAAGGTCTAAATTTCGAAAATACGAAAAGAAAAAAAAATCATTTTTTTAGAATTTCTAGACTAGAATACCCCTTTTAAGCTTTTTCCTACCATTATTAATATTTTTGTGCTGCTTAAAGTAATTTTTGTTTTTAGTATCATAAATACAATCAATGAATTTCAAGCTTCAAAAATTCTAAATTACTATGAAAAGTACAGATTTTTTTTTAAACCACAAATGGTAAGATACTTACATTTATAACTCCCTGTCCCCCACCCCCCACCATTAAGGAAAATCTGAAGATACTGAGCTACTGTCAAAAATGCCGTACTTTTATAAAAATGACCAAAAAGGCAAAATAGTTATGTTCACAACTTTTATTTAGCACTAGTGGTATCCGCACGGCTTTGCCCGTAGTAGAGCATTAAAAGGTCATTTGGTTTAGCCTGTATATTTAAAAGTAATAGATGATAAATTTATTGCCAATTTGCTTTTGCTCGCCCTTGTTATGGTATTTGCTCTTCCATGTTATGGTAATTTGCTCGTTCCAATTATGATAATTTGCTTGGTAAAATGTTCTTAAAATTGGAATTGAAAAAGAAAGGGTCTGCAGTGTGGAAGTGCCACTGGGCTTGATATTCTTTACATATCAATGTATATTCATACTTGCCAACTCTACTGTTTTTAACGGGAGGCTCCATTTTTTCTTCCGTCTCCTGATTTCCGGTTTTTTTCAATCAATCATCAAAAAGTTCCACTTTCTTCTCAATAGATGGCACCCTTTTCTAGTCATCCACCATTTCAGGGGAAAAGAATTTTTCCAATTAATAACTCATTTAGTAAAAATTTATTTTTGGAAGTTTTCTACATTACACATGCAAGGAAGCATGTGCTTTGCCGAAAATTGCAGCGGATTTCAACCCATTGTATCTTGCAAATATTTCAATTATTTTGAGAAGTTTGAAGTTGTTTTAACATGTGCTACCCTATACCTACTTATTTTATATTCTATTTTCATAAAATATTGATTTTTTTTTTTTTTGAATATTAATAATTAAATTTTAGTAGCAACTTTTTTGGTCGAGACTATGGAATGTACAAAACTATAAGCAATTTCACTCATTACTTGGTTTCTCCTTGGTAATATTTTTTTATTTTTCTTGCTGTTACCAATTAGCTTACATCTGCAAAAAATCCCCATTTCACTTTAAATTTAGTATCCATGTTATTTAAAAGCATCTATACAATAATAATATAATAAAATAAGATGTTTGTGTGTGTGTGTGTGTGTGTGTGGTGCGCATCCTGAGAAAACGATAAGGCCTAGAAAGATGAAATTTGGTATACAGGTGTAGTTTTTGCTGAAGTTGGTGCACCTCGGGTTTCGATTTTTGATATTTTAATTAGAAAAAAAGTTATTTAATGTTTTATGATTTTTAGCACTTTTTAGTACTTTTAACCTCACAGACCCCGAACCAATCTCGCCAGACAAATATTTTTTGTACTATAGGGTCGGAAATTTAATTTTAAATATGATGAATAAAAAAATTTTGAAAATAGAGCAATTTTTGTATTTTTTTATAAATTTTTGAAAAAACCTTTATTTTGCATTTTTTTCTGGGTTTTTATATTTTTTAAATATTTTCCTGCGAGCAGTATCAAAGCCTCATTTCTAAAATTTAAGTTGGTAATAGTAAAAGCAGTTCGCCCTCTTCAGAAGAAAAAAGTTCTTAAAAATACACAATAGTTTTTTTTTTTACAATTTTTTTAATGCTGAACACATGTATCCACCACCACGCATCAGTCGAAAAAAAGCATTCTTCAATCTTCTATGGCTCTGACGTCACTACTTGGATTTCGATTCGGTATTTACGACGGAATCTTAATCGCAAACAATGTTAATCTTTTTTTTTAACTATATAGTTTACTTCTAATTTTATGACGTGATGACCACATGTTTTTCCGGCAGCGCTTGCTTTTTTTCTTTCCTTTTTTTTTTGTTTTATTTAGGGATTGCATTTATTTCTTTTTTTCATTCTCCCCCCCCCCCCAAGCTGGACGTTTTGTTGTATCTATATTACGTTACATTTCATAGTTGTGTGCATTTAAGTCACTAAAAACAGCGAGATTTTTTTTTTCTTTGTCACTTACTTTACCTTGTTACTTTTGGCACACTACGGGGAATTTTGGAGATAACTTTTTTTTTTTGCTCTACTTAAAATAAAAAAAGCGGTTTTTTGAGTGATATTTGTTTTTATTAGGAAATGAGCTGGGAGGTTAAAATAAATAGAGATAGGTTAAAATAAATAGAAATATTAGAGATAGATCGTAAAGGTAGATAGCCGGCGAAGGCGTCAATCTTGGCGTAAAAATGTGACAGGCACAAAAAAAGATAGAGATGGATTGATTAATACTGCTGCCAAATTTATTTAAACAGCCGCCAAAGGCGTCAAACTTGAATTAAAATGGTAAATGACAAGTTAGCCAAACAGCCGCCGTAGGTGGCTGCTTGCAGAAAGGTGAATGGCGTAAAAGAAGGCGAACCAGCTGGTCGCCGCAGGCGGCTTGTAATTTAATAATTTTGTTTGGAAATATGTCGCTGGTGAATCGCATATATAGTATATACTTAAATACACCGCCTGCTCGGTTATTCCATCCGAGGACTGTAGTTTTGTGCTTTTTAGCACTCATCAGCCTGGAATAGGAATCACATGAGCTGGAGGCGAAAAATCTCTTAAGGGAGCCAAGAGAGCTAAACAAACTGGTAGCTAATGTAGAATTAGCAAACCAGATGAGCGACCGCAGCAGTGGTGCGGTTCAACTCAAATATTGATGGCAACGCTAAGGTATTTTGTAGTAAGTTACTGCCCTAAAGCCAGGGCTAAGGCAGAAATACTTAAAATACACCGCCAGCTCAGTTATTCCATCCGAGGGACTGCAGTTTCTTGCTTTTTAGCACTCATCAGCCCGGAATAGGAATCGCATGAGCTGGAGGCGAAAAATCTCTCTCAAAATGAATCGCTTTATCTGTGTTCATATGTCCAGTTTCCTTTCACAAAAAGCAATACTCAGCTTACTTGTTAGATGTAAAATACTATATTAATGATTGTAAACTCACAAGTTCAATATGTATTTCTTGTAAGGAGATATTTTACATTCAGTAATCTTCAATTAATGAGTTTCGACTGTATAGCAGATATTTACTGTTCATTCATATTAGTGGTAATAAAATAAATGCATAGTTAGTTGACAAACCCAATTACTTCAGTTGATTATCCAAACTGTTCATATATTATTTCCTTTTCAGTTATCACAGATTTATTGAATCCTACCCAGAATGAAAAAGTTTTACTGAATGCCTTCCATTTTTTAATTCAAATTTTATCCTACATCAAAATGGACAATTTAATGGTAAGTGCAATTATATATATGTATTTTATTGTTACAAATTCTGTAAATAGTAATTATTTTTATGATTAATTTGTTGTAATGTGGCTAAATTTGGCGTTTGTTCCATTATTTTTCATCTAAAATTATCTTAGTAACGTAACCTGTAAATAGTTTCTTGTAATGAATATATAACCCCCTTACATTTTAATGACGTATATTGTCCCCTGATAAAATTTGTGAGTGGAATGAAAAGAAAATATGAGAAATTGGTAGAATGTAATAGGATTTTCTGGATATTTCTTTGATGAGTATAAAAGCTGTGTGACATTTGAATGAGAATTAATTTTGCTTTTTAATCGTATCAGCGGTTGCACTGGAGAGCATGTATTTAGCTCTGTTATTGTGAAGCCTTTGTGCTGTGTTTTTGTGTATTTTGATGTAAATACGTGTCCTACCATTGAGTTTACGGTGTTCAATGTTGTTTGCCTAATTGCTATGGTTAATTTAGCAGTTGTTAACTACACTTCTTGTACATAGCTGTAAATAAACCTCCTGTGTTTGTCTCAAGTACTGTGTCGTCATTTGGAAGAAAGTTTGAAGTTGCACCGAACTTGTAACATTATTTTAAAAGCATTTAAATTTGCGTGAATCAGAAGTTTTGTTGCTCTTACATAGCAGCCAACTAGTAAGATTTAGTCTTACATTGTAGGATTTTCAGATATGTTGTAAGATTGTAATGTCTTATTTGCACAATTGCCAGATAATTAGATTTTAGGTCTCTGATACAGTGACCGCCGCTTATATGAATCACGTTTGTTCTAAACAGTTTATCCATAAAGCAGCTGATTCAATAAAGCGGCTAATTCAATAAAGTTGGGTTTTATTTTGTTTTTGACAATTTGATTTCATTAAAGTGATTGATTCAATTAACCACTGATTCAATTAACTGACGTCCACTGTATAGATTTTTTTTTAATAAGTTTCCTATAATGTTACTTCTGAAGAATGAAGAACTGAAAATGAAGCCTGAGATAAATGGTTCATTGAAGTATGAAAGGCTCTGCTTTACTAGGTTTTCCATTTCAGCCATAATTGACAGCAATATAAAGTGCAAAAGAATATTTAGCATTAGAAAAATGAGGACAGAACTGTGCATTTCTCGGACTAATAATATCCTGGGGAATCTTTTAATCACTATAAAAAACTTGTTTTGAACAAATTTTAAAAAGAGCCTTTGAAAGCTGCTAACTCAGCAACCTATAAAAGCCAAGATAATTTAGCACTTTGTTATTAATTTAAAAAATATTCCTTATTATTATTTTTCAATTTAAATCTTTGTTTTGTTGCAGCTTAAAGCTGTGCTAGAAAAACTTGAAGAAATCATGCTTCAAAGCAGCGTCTCAGTTTCGGTGTATTTTTCTGCGTGTAACTGTTTTCAACGGTAAGTTGATTTTTTAAGTTAAATTCCAGACCACTTATCTGGCATCTGTAGGGAGAGCTATGGATAGCGTGCATGGAAATAGATGCTATCCAGTTCTTAATTTGCTGGATCATTTGAATTGATGCCAAAAATTTTAACAGTTTAAAAAGTTATGAATTTAACATTCAACAATATTGCATCCAGGGATAGGAATTCTGTGCCAGAAAATGCCAAAAGTTCTAGTCTGCACCAGTTTGCTACATAACCATTTTTGTGCGGTTCTGCACCAACTGCTTTTCTTAAAATCACATCCTGTTCACCAAAGAAGCACTTGCTCACCGAATTTCAATCCAAATTGGCGTGAAACAAAGTTAAGGCAGCTTTCTTTTGAGAAGAGGAAGGTTGATATGCTCTTGACAAGTCTTATAATGTGCTTGAAAAAGAGAAAAAAAAGGCGGGTTTTCCTAGTGCTTGAAAACCTTTAAAATGTTTTACAAGCTAAATATAATGCTTGAATTTTTCAGAAATTCATTGAATTATGATTAAAATTTTTGAAAAACATTTCTTTTTCTAAACATGCGTACGATGTGTCTAACACATGCATTGCAAAAAAAAATGCTTTCCGAGTTATTTACAGCTTGTAAATATATTTAATAATAGAAAATTATTTTGACACATGCTGCCATAGAATAGCTAATTTTGTGCTTTATTTAAATAAATTAAAATTATTTTTCAGAAACATCAGTGAAGATTTTATTGAGAAAAAAAATTCTTCCTGTGTTTGCGGTTTTGGTTCCTTTGCATCTTGGGAATATTTAAATTTTGTTATTAATATTATTGTTAATTATTTATAAAAATTATTTTTAGAAAATTGAAAGTTATTTTGATATATGCTACTTCAGATTAGCTTATTTTACTATTACGTGTTTACAGAGTTTTTTTTGAAAAAGTTTAAATATTAACAATTGTGCACATAATATTTTATAAAGTTGAATTTATAAGTATCACGACGTTGAGGTCTGCCAAAATATTTAGTTGTGAAATATTTTTCTATGCCAATTGCAATGGAGGTAGGGAGAACTGCTTTTTAAAATTTAAATTCTAGCTCAAGTTTTAGAAATGCGCAATTGTTTCCAGAGCTTATGTACTTTTATTATATGTAATTTGACTTAAATAAGTATTTTCAAATCTGGCTCTATAAGTCTGAACTTGCACATTTATCGACTATATTAAGTCATTCACTAAAAGCAGGCTCAAGTTCAGGCCACATTTAATTTATTTGAAGACAGTTATAATGTCTTGGGGGCTAAACAAAATTTCAAGTTGTACAGCAAGTGTAAAAAGGGATGAAAATATTAGAAATTGTTGTTCAAAAGAAAAAGATAAGTAGGAGATATGTTAAAGTCAGACCAAACAACGTAAGTAGAAGCACAAATTTATAAATTACAGCAGACACGTGTTTCGGCGTTACAGGGAACGCCTTTTTCAATGCAAAAATAATGAGCTTATGGATGAAAAGACATCCGACAAAAGCCAAGAGCAGATAAGCATGCAGCTTAAAAGATAAAAACAGCGGATTAGCCAAACACCAATGACAAAGTTATAAACCTTTCAGGAACCAATAGGAATGCAAGCAAAGGTCAGGAGCTTTCGCTTAGGTACGAACCCAGAAAGAAAGAATTCAATTGGACAAGGATTAAGCCGAAGCTTAAACAAAAAGAAAAGAAATTGTCAGTAACCGTGAACCGCAAGAAAGGAAAAGCAGAATGGAAAACCATGAAAAAAGATAAACAGAAACAAAAAATATTCGAAAAAAGGAAAAATAAAGATAAATAGAAGAAAATTGGGGGGGGGGGTGTCAATCAAGACAAAAAGGCGAAAATAAACAAAGAAAGATAGATAAAAATGAGTGGAAAAAAAAAGAAGGGGGGGGGGGAATGGGGAAAGGACAGTATTAAAGATATGGGAGCCAAATGTTAGAAAAATATGGAACTGCACTAAGATCGTTAACTAAGTTAGAACTGTTCCTCAAAATATGAAAGGATTCCCAAAAGTCATGATCTGATGAATTGGGGCATTTTTGGATAATCTGAAAAGAGGTAAAATCAAAAGAGTGATTCGAATCCCAACAATGTTGAGCAATACTAGACTTATTTAATTGTTGTTTTTTCACATAATTTTGATGCTCTTTCAAGCGAATTTTTAAAGCACGCCGAGTCTGTCCAATATAGGCAAGTTTACAACTACAATTAATTCTATAAATTCCACAACAATTAAGAGGGTGAATAGGATCTTTAAGAAAAGAGAATGAAAGTTTATTAATAGGAGAGAACACCACCTGGAATTGGAAACGTTTTAGAATCTTAGCAACCTGATAGCTTACAGATGGAAAGAATGGCAAAACAACCAAATTCTTTCTGATGAAGGTTCGGTTAAGAACATTAGTTTGGGATTTATTTGAAAGTTTTTTATAAATGGAATCAATCAAAGTTGGCGGATAGTCTCTATCAATTGCCACAGCTTTAAGATAATTAAGTTCCACTTTAAGAAGTTCCGACGAAGAACAAATATTAATTGCGCGATAAACAAAAGAATTAAAAGCAGAATATTTTTGATTTGGAGGATGAGACGATAGTCTATGAGGAGGTAAAGAGACAGCAAAAGGTTTGCGATAAACAGTAGTTTCAAAACCAATTTCTGTACGAGAAACAAGTACATCAAGAAATGAAATGCAATTATTCCGTTCTTTCTCACAAGAAAACTGAATATGAGGATCAATGGAGTTTAAAATAGATAAAACCTCATCACTCTCAAACTGATTCTGGTTCATTAGAACAAAACAATCATCAACATACCGAACATAAAATTGGAACTGCAGTTTTTGGAACAGCTTAACCTCAAAATAATGCATGTAAATATCACTAAGAATGGGGCTAAGTGGGTTACCCATAGCCAGACCATCTAACATAATATAAAAATTCCCATTAAAAACAAAAGAACATTGTTTAAGACAAGTACGGGTAAGGAAAATTAAATCCTCAATTTCCGTATTGGTGAAATGAAATTCAGAAAGTCTTCTACGAAGGCATAACAATGAACCCTCGACTGGAACGTTCGTAAATAAAGAGTTAACATCAAAAGAAGCCATAAAAGAATTATTTGGAACGAAACTATGAATTTTTTTAACAAACTCAACAGAATTTTTAATGGTAAATAAATTGTGACTCCTAAGGGGAGAAAACACAGAGACTAAATATTTTGCAAGTTTGTACGAAGCCGTACCAATATTGGAAACAATCGGCCTGAAAGGAATACCAGCTTTATGCACCTTAGGTAAAGCATAAAATCTAGCACAATTAGCAATAGATGGAACAACAGAGCGTTTAACATTTGAAGGAATAGACTGAACAGACTTAACAGCAGATGCAATAGTTTTTAACTCTTTATCACTAGGATCTTTAGAAATTTCAGCATATGGCCCAGAAGAAATCAAATCATTAGTTTTATCAACATAAGATGATTTGTCAAGAACAACAATTTGGCCACCCTTGTCAGCTTTGGTAACAACCAGATCAGAATTCGAAACTAAGTCTTTAACAGAACGGCTAACAGTATTAGCAAATATAGGTTTAGAAATTTTCGAGTTAAAGTCAATATTAGAAGCTATAAGATGCCGAATCGAATCTTTTTGAGAGGAAGTTAAGGCACTAAATTTAAAAGCTTTCTCAACAGGAGCAATAAGCTTTGAAAAAGAAGGATTAACACTCACAGCAAAATTATCATTACATTTTAGAGCCTCAATTTGAGAATTACTTAATGGAACGCTAGAAAGATTAACAACAACCTTCTTATTAACAACAGGTAAATTATCAAGAGGAACGACATGAGAAGATTTACAAAGCATAGCTAATTTCTTTCTCAAAACAATTTGATGTTTATCAGAGGAACGAAGGGTTCTAGACCAAGAATTTCTGTCAATAATGTTAAAGTTCGGAATGGAATTAGAGTTGTTTATTTTGCAAGAGAAAATAAAATAACTTTATATAAAAATTAAAAATTTACAAGAAGAGCCACTCACCTCGACTGTTAAGACCAGTGATTGATCGTAAAATTCTCTGAAATCTAATGAAATTAGTGATATGAGCATTTTTTCAACAGTAATTCAAGCAACATTGTTGAAGCAATTTGATCATTTTTTTTCTCCTTTTTAAGCATTTTATTTCTTTAAATAAGAAATGCGCTTGATAAATCACAGAGGTAAAACTTAAAGTTATCTATCAAAAACTAAATGCTTAAAGGAGCATTTAGTTTTTGATAGATAAACTAATTTTTTTTTTAATTTTTGTTATTAATTTTTACTTTGCTTTTATTCATTTGTTTTACAAGTTGCTTGGTTGAGAGTATTAACTATATGCCAATCACCTATCACATTAGATTTTCACACATTTAAATCATTTTTTAATTCTCAGTCCTGTTTCATTGTTAAAAATATATTTCAACTTTCATTGAAATTCACTGCTACAAATCTTCAGTTTTGCTGCTACAATTCTTGCGTGTCTGCTCCAAATTTAAGTTTTGCTACTACAAAAATCGCTCCAAATTTGTCTTCAGTGCTTCCCACATCTGTGAATCTTTTGTCTCTTATACATAATTTGGCAAGTTTTTCTTTGCAGTTTGTTACTGTAAAGGAAAACTTGTTATATTATACTAAATGGGAAATGGAGCACATGTACTTTAAAAGTGAAATGAATTTTAAGAATGTCATGTGATTTTGTAATATACATTTTAAAATGCTACTGGTATTTATAATATAACCATTTATTGTCATTTTAATGCTTTTAAACTTATGAATTTCAACAGAAATTTATCAAAATTTCCTCAAATTAAAATTTTAGGATAGTCAAAGAGTATGTGTCCGAAGTTGTCAATTTTATGCCGATCTTTATTAAAATGGTTTTTTTGCCTCTGGTTCACCCTTCAACTAAAGTGAGAGAAGTAGCAGGAAAAACTTTAGATTTATGTCCTACAAACTTGATGTTCTCCCAAGAAGACCTTTCCTTTCTACTGAAATTTATAAAAGAGGTATGTGCATTCAAAGATGTCTTGTTTCAGTTATTGTTTTTTTTTTTTTTTTTAACACATTGTGATTTAAAAAGAATTTTTATTGCCCTAAATTAAAGATAAATTTAACTACTGATTGTTGGGTTGCTAATTCCTTCCTTTAAATTTACCAAATTAGGAAAAAATGGGGGAGGAGGGAAACCCTATCCGCCTTATTTAAACCCCATAAAAATCAAAAGAACCAATAAAAAATAGTAAACATCCTTCCCCCCCCCCTAAAAAAAATCTTTGAAAAATAATATATATGATGTGAGTACTGTGATTTCTACTTTGTGTTAATTTTTGAATTTTTATTGTTTTAGGATAATTTTATCTAATTATTTTTTATGCTTTGAAAATTTTGTGTGATAAATATTTCCTAGTTAATTTTTTAATGTTTCTCTGAATTTTATTTATTGCATGATTTTCTTTCTTCTTTTTAGATATTGCCCAAAGATCTTGTAGTTTTATTCAAAGACAAGCAAGAGCTGTATGTTTTGAAAATATGGTCTACTGTTGTAACTATCCTTGGAAAGGTATGATTTGAAAACTTATTTTAAAAATCAAATCTTCCTTTTTAATTTTAATTTATTTTTTACCAATAACTTGTTTATTTTTTTATTATTAATTTACTTTTTATGTTTTCTTCCAAATGTAACTAAGTAACTAGCAGTTCCATTGATACTTTTTTCTATTTATCTAATGAATAGAAAAATGTATTGATTGCATAAAATTTTTTGAATGTGAACTTATCTAAGTTTTGAAGTATGCTGCATCTATTTTGACCGTTTTCGGAAACGTTTGTCTGTCAGTGTGTATGTATGTGACCGATTTCTTGTTCCACTGTAGTAATAAAAAGTACTGTATGAAATCGAATGAAACTTGTATCCTCATGTGAATTTGTACTGATTAGTTTTTGGCCCTCAATTCCTCCAAGGTGGTGAAGCAGTTGAATGATTTCTTTATTATGTGTGACTGCTATATCTGGAGAAGTAATAGATGGATTCAGACAAAAATTGGTAAAAAGTGAGACCACAAAGGGTACAGATGCAGGCTCGATTTTGGCGCTAAAAGCTCCAAGAGGAGTGGAGCATTCGAACGACTTTTGCTTGCTCAAGAAGATCTTCCTTAAGAGGTTTTCCATCTCCAGCTCAGTCACTTTTCTATGCCAGGCTGATGAGTGCTAATAAGCACGAAACTGCAGTCCTCGGCTGGAAATGAGTGAGCTGGAAGTGTATTTCATGTAGTAAAGCAAGGGTTCAAACAAAGATTTGCTTTGTAGTTAGGCCTCAGGAGGGAGAAGTGCTAATTATATTTTCTCCGTAAATGTGTTCAAAAGAGCTGTTGCAATCTAATATCTTTTCCCGTTGATTGTGACTGTTGTATCTCAAAGTAGTGCAAGAATTTAGATCAAATTTGGTATACAAGTGAACTTTAATAGAAGCATGCTGATTTTTTTTTTTTTTTTTGCACTAATCACTACAAGAGGGATTGATTTTCGTTATTATTTGTTCAAGTTATGATCAATGTGGTCAAATGAACATTGAAAGATGAATTAAATTCAAATATTTTCTGTTTTCGATCACCCTAAGAGGGGCCAGGAGTTACAAGTCAAACAGTGTCAAAATTTCAATATCTTCCAAAAATGCTGTTCTGTTTTTTCTTATCCTTATAAAACTTTATTTACCAGAGATGTTTATTAAAATTTTAATTGACTGCAAAACAAAATTTATTATATATAAGACTAATACAATAGTACAACTAGTTTTACTTTATGCAAATTAAACATGGATAGCTGAAAATGTTTGAAATTTATTATGTCATATCTGAAGTTTTGAGAAATTGTTTTTTTTTTCATATCTGAATTAAATGTTTTCTAAAAGATTTTCTAAGAAAATAATTTATAAAATCTCTTTCTATGAAAAATAGTTCTCTGATTATTTTTAATTACACATTCCATTTGGAAAATATTTTTTTAAAAACAGCTAAAAGCCTTGAGTGAGGCTCACTTGTCCAAAAAAAAAAAGGAATATTCATAACTTTCTTGGTCTCCAGTGTGAATTATTTTTTGCTATATTGCATTATTTGCAGGATGTAAGATTTTAAGAGCTTACCATTGCTACTGGTAAAACTAGATATAATACTCTTCATAAAAATTGATGTTCCCTCTGTTATCCAATCATGCAATAAAAAGCACATTCATGATTGTAAAATCTTGCAACAATAACTGAATCCCCTATTTTCACATTTCAAGTGTAAAATTTTAGAATTCTCAAGTCTCTTGTGTATAATTTTGTATGTTTCAAGTTTACTGAATTGTCTATTAAATGTCAGTTTTTAATTATTTGTCTTTTACTGATTTTAGAATCTTCATTCAAATCTGTCTGCTATGACACCATTCTTTCAAGTGATTGAAAAAGGCTTCAAATCATCTAGTGATAATGTATGCATAGCTGCATTTGTTGCATGGAAAAGCTTAATTAGTAATTTTGCACTTTCTGAAGGTAATATTAATTGTTTGAATATTGAATAAATATTAAGTAAATTAATTAAATTTACATAAGATTAATACGGTGTAATCCCATTACAACAAACTTCAAGGAACCGCAAATTTTGTTTGTTGTAACGAGAATTTCGTTATAATGAAATTCAAGCAACGTACTAGAAATTAAATCGGGACTGAAATTTTATTTCATTGAAACAGAAAATTCATTGTATTGGTATTTGTTGTAACAGGATTTCACTGTATTAAGTAAATTTAAAGGAAAAGACCAAAATATAAAATATACCTTTATGAAGATGTTTCTTTTTCTGCTTAGCTTTTTCCTTACAATGTGTTACCCAGAAGACAATTGGGGTATTTAACTATTAAATTTTTTTTTTAAATTGTAGCTCTTTTATTTCCTAAGAAAGTCATATGCAGCACAACCTGGTTTGTACAGACTAACTGGGACCAAAGGTAATTCAGATAAACCACAATGTAGGTAATATGGGCATGAGAGCAAAACATATTCTTTAATAAGCTAACTAGGATCGTTTCTTGCAAACAAACATTTCACTCATAGTTCAGCTACAGTGGTGTCGAACTAACACTCCAAGTACCCCATGTTGTTTTTTTAGATTACTTTAATTTATTGTACAATCTATGCAGGAATTGTACGTTTAATCAAAATGAACAGTGAATATTCTTGGTTCCATTCTCTCTTGCCATCATAATTCAAAATTGTTATTTCGTGAAGATGAATTTTTTGAACTCTACAAATTTGATCGGGATAAACTGGATATCCAGATAAACTAGGTTCTACTGTGCTCTGAAAAAGAAAAAAAAAGAAGAGTTAATATATTTAATTTAATACAAACATAGTGAAAAGCCACTTCCCAACAAATGAACACCCATTTTTCCAGTTTTAAAAAAATTCACCAAATAGCATCAACTGGTAAGCTCAAAGTCATGACTGATGTTTTACTTGTTGAATCAAGGTGAAGCTTGTTAGAGAAACATTTCTTGGTCTGGGGAGGAGATTTCAATATCACAAAAATGGAAACTTTTAGCAAGAACTAGACAGTTGTAAATGACACAGCTGGCTGAAAGTCTAAACTTAGGCAATTTCAGTCTAATGACAGCCATAACTGAACATAAAACATAAAATTTACTTCAGTGTGTTGAAGAAAGTTGGATGAAAATCTTCTGCTTTAAAGAGAGTTTTAAGTCGCTTTTATGTTATGACTAGTTATTTGACACTTATTGGAGGCATACACATATAAAGAATAAACTGTTGACATTGATCCAACCAGTTCATGCAATTTAGTGACTTTATTTAAAACTAAATTGGAAAAACGATTTGGTAGTTAATAAGAATTGGCTTTTAACCAGTTGTGTAGTCATAAATAATCTCTCTCTTTTTTTTCCCTTAAGACTGTTAGTTGTATATATATATGTGTGTGATATGTGTGTATTTTTTCTTTCTTGCAGATGTTTTAAATGACTCAAAAAAGCTCCGGTTTGTGCTGAAACCTTTTAAAAATATCTCAAGATTAAGTGAAAATATCTTATTAACTGTTTGCACTACATGGTGGCATTTAGTTTGTCATCTTTCTCACAATTTATCAATGCGCTTTACTGAAGTGAGTATTGTTTTCAGTATTTTTTTTTTTTTTTTTGTAACTTAAGAAATATAATTTACTGTTGAGCATGTTTCACGCATTTTTCTTCTAACTCTGTATAACAGTGTAATGTACACACACACCTATTTTCTTCTGAACAAAGGGATACCTTTTTGTAAGATTTTCTGAGTAAAAGATTTCTTCTCAAAAAAATGTTAAGTTTAATAAACATTTGATATTTTAGTCAAGATTAAAACTTAACTCAGTGGCTTAGCAGCCCAGGAGGCCAAGGCCTACTGTGCCAGTCTCAGGGTTCATAACTGAGGACTCTTGGATGTTAAAGCAGACATTCTGGTTGCTTGGTCAGCCAAACTAGGGAACCCCTAGTGTTTAGTTCCCAAGCATGCTCTTATTATAGTCTTTTGCTGTTTTTTAACTAACAGTCAGACAGTGTGAAATTACACTAGAATGTGTCAGTATTTACTTTTTTGGTGTTCATTTGACAGAGTTGGACTAAAGTCTGGAAAATATTTTTTTTTTTTTTTTCAAGGATTGATTAAGGTAACATTCTAGGAAAATTTGTCCCGCATCTATTTTGTCTTGCCCGCTGCTTATTTACCACGCAGCCAAGATAAGTCTGTTTGTCGACGTCATTACATTATTATGACGTAAATGCTATTTTTCTTGAAAAAATGGGCGACTATTTTAGAATCTATTTTCTACATCTGACTGCTGTTTTGAAGAGTTTTTTTTTCACATTACAGACTATTAAAGCAACTATTTTTAGTAGCTGAATTTAGTGACAGCACTGCTTTGTTGACATGAAATGAAATATGCAAGTGTAATTATATAAATGAACTTGAAGAATAAATGCTTCTTCTTTCATTAACAGGTATGCATTCCATTATTAGAGCTTACTGTGGGGAAGAGTACAACAGGACTGTCAGAAAAGCCAATTTCTAAAGGAAGTGAGTTATTTAATTATTCAAGACCAGTATCAACACACACAGATTATGAAAGTAGTAAACTGGAAGGTTTACTCTGGGGCAAAGCTTCAAACTTTGAACCTGGGTTCAAGTAGCCCCGTTTTAAGAACCAGTGCATGTGTATTAACTTATATTAATTACTGTGTTAATTATATAGCTATATACTGTAAAATACTGTTATTTTGTTAAGAAATAGAATGCAAACATAATATTATCTTTACCTTGATGGTGTCAGATATTTCCATAAACATACATGCAGACACTAAAAACACCTGTTTAGACAACTTGCAATCATAACTTCAGTCAGAAAAAGGCGAGGATAGCAGAACTTTATTTCATGCACCAGCCTCAACCTAATTCTGCTACCTGTCAGGGAGAAGTTTAACTAAGTCTATACATTGAGTTTTATAGGACCAGGGTGGATTTTAAACACTTTTTTTGTTTGTGGTACAAGTAGCCTCTGGAGGCTCCAGTAGCCCTGGTTATGTTAACTGAAGTGACTCTTGGTCACTATAGCATATTGAGTTTTTGCTCTAGATTAGCATTTATAATGAAAAAATATAATAAAAATCTACACTTCAATAATAACAAACTCGAGTATTTAAGTGCATATCATTACTATGGAAAATTAGTTTATTTTTCATGCAATTTTCTCCTCTTTTTGTCCTATTTCTAGGTGTGCCTTCTTTGATAAAGCGAGGTTGTTTTATATTGCTGCTACTTCTTCAACCATCAGCTGACAGTGTTAATCCTATTACCAGCCCGAAAAAAATGCCAACTATGCCATATTGTGAGTATTTGGAAAAATGTTTATGAATTAGTAGTGCATTGTGTCATGGTTTAACTAAATTCTGAACATTTCACAAAAATATTTTTGCTTTGAAACTGAAAACATAGGCATGTACGTAAATTCAGCAAGTTTTATTTAAAATTTACAATAAAGTTACCAAAATTTTCATTTTTTTTACTACTTCATGTTTAATTGCTCAGTACTGTGTGTGGAGTGTTGAGAGAACCAATCTTGGAATATCAAGGATCAGAAGCAAAAAGTTGGACATACTAAAAATAAAGCATAAATAACAGTGAATAATATCATAACTTAATGCTGTTCTAAGCAGACCTAGATAAAATTTAAAACTGTGAACTCAATTGAGTGCTTAAAAATTTTCTGCCGAAAAACGCGGTAATCCTGCAATGTCTTATATTGCGGCCAACAGAAATAAATTAATGTTGAAAGTGAGTAGGGTACTGCTATGCTAGCACAATGTTTTTCCAACTATATTTACTCCTTTTATAATATTAGTAATTGGGGTACTTCAAAATTGGAGATCAACATTTGTTGTTCATGTTAAAAAAAGAGGAAAATAATAGAAAATTGTTTAAAAATATTTTCTGCAAACTTTGGAAATTTTCTGCAAAGAACATTCACATGTTTGTCTACATTATCTTGGTCTAGTTCTAAGTGCTAATGAGATATGCATTTATATGCAAGAACACACCAAAACAAATTTCCAAAATAACATCTGAACAAAATAACTCTAAGGTATTTTTTAAAATATATATTTATAAAATTATTTTGTTTTCAGATATTTATTTGCTATTTTTGAGGATAGAATTTTATTAATTTTGGAAATTATTATTATCCAGAATAGGCAAGATATTTTAGCCAAATATACTTTTTAAGTACAGTCAATTCGCGATAACTCGAAGTTTTTATTAGGTCCCAACCCCTTTGTCTTTAATTCCATACTAATTATTCTCAATATCTCAGAGTTAACTTCCTTTAACTCGAAGTTTTTTCCAAGATGACTCGAAATTTATTTTGAAAGAATCAAAAAAAAAAAAAAAGAAACTAGAGAGAAAGAAAGAAACTATGAGGGAAAAATTAATTCACCTTCACTTGCAATTCCTGCACAATAGACCTCTAAGCAAGAAGAGAACCTGTTGAGCCAATGTGCGATAAAGGAGTTACACGTGCGGAAATTAGTAAGTTTGTTTTTCCTTTGTTGTACTGTACTGTTTACACTTTGACATGTTGCTGGACTACGATATTGCTTTTAAGCTGTCAAGTTATCAAGTCAACTAACTGATTGTATCTTTATTCAAAGGCTGGCCTAAGTTAAGATGCGTTCCCCTTCATTCTTTAGTTTGATTATTTGCTGATAAGTTCCTGAGAGACAGAGTGAGTTTTCTTTACTATTAAAGATGTCTGAACTAGTACTCTGTCAATGGTATTAAAAGGAAAATAGAAACTTCTAAAGCAGTAGAATCACTGAATCCGAATTTGAAACGAATGAAGATGTGCACCTTTCCTGAAGTAGAATCAGTTCTATTCAAGTGGTTTCAGCAATATCGAAATCAAAACCATGCTTTTGATTTTTGTTCTCTCAATATTTTTGATTAAACTGTGCATATTTTGCTTAAAAACTTCTAAGTTCTGTAATTTTGTCTGTTATATGTACATATTAATGAAAATATTCGATGGCTTTTAATATCAAAATGTCGAAAACCGAAATTAGCGGTAAGTTGAACTTCCGATAAGTCAGAAGTTTTTCGTTGGGCCCTTTATATTCGAGTTATTGCGAATTGACTGTATTTATATTTGTTAATCTAAAATTATTAAAAGACTAGAAATATTGTACATTTATCACTGAGTAAGTAACTAATAAGTTGTATTCAGTATTGGGCGAAAAAGAAAAACAAATAATAATGAATTTGTTCTAAAAACCTTTCAAGTTTTGCTACAGCTTTGTGATAGTAAAATCATATGTTTACCAGATTTTTTTTTTTTTTTTTTTTTTTTGAAGCAGTGCATTCTAGTTTTCCAAACTGCCATGAACTAAGATTATTTTTATGACTCTTTTTTATTTTTTCATTTCACTTCATGGTTGTTCCTTGAAAGTAAATGCAGAGGCTATGTTAATGTTAGCAAAACATGCTTAAAAGTTCTGAAACAATTACAAATTTTAAGCTACTTAGTCAAGTAGGAAAAAAATGTTGAGTTATGTGTGTTCATGTTTTTCTGCAACGTAGAGATGGATTTTTCTCCCTTTCAAAAGATATGTATCATGTTTCCAATTGCAACTGCTAAGTCAAAATATCAAGTGAAATCTTAAGGGCTTTTCAAGATGCAAGAATGTTGTTTCATTTCTTAACTTACAAAGTACATTCACCTGATGCTAGATTTTCAACAGATGCTTCATGCAAAAATTTTAACAATACTTAGTTGAATGATAATTAGAAAAATTTTGAATGAACTTGGTTTGCATCTTTGCTATGAAATATTTTTTGATGATTTTTTTCTATTTTACTATGAAATGTGAAATTTTTTTTGCCAAGTTTTCGCTTCTAGCATGGTTTATTTGTCTATTACTGCAACACTTAAAACCGCAACCTCAAGCAAATCTATGGTAAATTGATAAATGAGTTAATCTGTTATTAGGAGAAACCTTTACTGACAATTAGAAATATTGTTTTTTCTTTTGCCCGTTTTTATTATTCTAACTTGACTGTCAAAATTAATAAGGGAAAGTGTTAAAGTTGTATTATTATTTGCACCACGCTCTGCTACTGGTGTTAAGTTATATTATTGTTTATATATATTTCTTTGTTATTGTTTGGCAACACTAAGTACTTTTTGAAGTTTTACAATGGCGATCACCTAGTTAGCTGGAATAAAGTTTCGCTAATTATATATCTTCATCTCTTCATATTTCTAGTTCTCTGCTAAGAAGATACATAACCTTAATATGTTATTTAAAGTCATCAGATTATGTAAAATTTATCAAAAATTACTGATCTCTCTGCAATGCTGTTGAAGTTAAAGTTGTGCAAGGCAGTTTAGATGCACATATGCTATTATTTCTCATAGAGTTATAGAATTGTACTAAAGACTCAAGGGCGCCCATATGCAAAATTGTGAGGGGGGGGGCTCAGGTATTTTCCTCATGGGTTAGGAGGGTATTTTCTCCATGGAGACCAATTTCAGGACAGATTAGAGTCATTAAAATATTTCATTTGTAATAACTTACTCATTAATGGCCGGAGAATAAATGTTTTCACATTTTTGCAAAGAAAAAAGTACCAAAAGCAAGGAAGTTCTAATTTCAAAGAGGGGGCCCCCCCTTTGCCCCCCTATATGGGCGCCTTTGTAAAGACTCCAGTAATGATTCTTTAAGCAGTTAGGTTAACCAAATCTTGGTAGGGAAGATATTGTTACTGAATATGTTCAAAATGCTGGAATTACTTTCAGTTGCCTCATCCTGCACAGGTAAAATTAAGTTTGTTTGCCTTTTAGCTCATATTGCATGCTTTAGTTAACGCACTGCTAAAGTTATGTGAGCAAATCACAAAAAGTGCATAAAAGAGACACTGCCGCTGACTGAAAATGTATATTATATAAATGCGTATTATATAAATTATATAAATTAATAAATAATAACTTATTCATTCTTGAATGGAATGCATTAAATAAGTTTACTGCAAATTGTGACTTTTGCCCCAAATACAAAGGCAAGGAAGAAAACTATATTTTTAAGTAAATTTATTTTTTATATTCAAAGAGTAATAGCCATAGAATTCAGTATCAAAATCAAAACAGATTTGAATCCATCTCGTTTAATATGCATTGAATGATTGTTGAACACTGTTCATCCATTGCTAGAGTCTAGAAAGGTCTTAAATCATTTGTTGTAATGTGATCTTCTGCTTTTGTTTCCAGTCAGCTATAGTAAAAACTCTTTAATTTGTCTGATCAGTTTGACTGCAGGTTCACACCTACACTCCATATCGTCGCCTCAAAGCAACAGTAAGATATCTAATCCCAGAAGTAACACTGATATATTTTTGCTATGCTGTAGCCATATATGCCAGCATTCGCTATTGCTAAGCTGTACAGTTTTGCAGCATTTTTGCTCAGTTTGTGCATTAGTTACATTGATTTGCAAAAGAATTTATTTAAGCTTTTTCTTTAATACTTTTTTTTTCAATGAATGACATTATTCAATCTTGTCTGTTTCCAGCATCTCTACAAGCTCCTGTAGATATTAAAATTTTAGTTCATCATTTTAAGGACATAATTAATACAGCTCGGGTCATTGCTGAAACTTATGGGAAGAAAGATGAAATGAGTAAGTTTGAATTTGATTCTTTGTGGTACTTTCTAGAACAAAATTCTTTGCAGAATAAGTACTTATTTTTAAACCATGCTAAAATTGTGGTCCTAGAAATCAGTTAAATAATGCTCATTTGTAAAAGCATAGTCTTAACGTTTTTCTGGCTCATAAATCATTTGCTCTCATCTACCAATTTTGTAAATGATGTCTTTCATTAAATATGCAATTTTTTTTTTGTTGAAATTGTCTAGCAGGGCTAGTCAATCCCCATGAATCCAAAAATCTTTAAAAAGTCTAAAAACAATTGTGGGTTTACAAAGAACCTCATCCTTTGCAAATCCCAAGCAAACTAAAATAGGAGCAGGTGAAGCCTCACCAGCAGAACACCAGTGGCATTCTGGAAAGGTCTTATGACCCTCACAAAACCTGAAGGCTCTCGGTATGTCCACTCAGAGTGAAATTCTAAATGATCAAAAGAGATACACACTATGATTAATATGAACAAATATTTTAAAATCTTGTCAAAATATGTTGAAAATATTCTATACTTGGGGTTTAAGAATGTATCCGATTACCCTACTTTGTAGGAAATTTTTTGTATTATGCCAATGTTTTTGACTTTCACTTAAAAAATGAAAAGAGAAAAAAAAAGAAAGATTTTTTTCCTTAAACTCTTATTTTATGGGCGACATTTCACCAGCTTTTTTGTTCCTTGCTTAGAATTTCCTGTGATCTTGGAGTCACCTTGCTGTTTCTGAAAGATAAAGCACAATTTCAGAAATTGGGGGCAAATTTTAGGAATTTTCCTAACAACTGATTCTTGCTGATGTGCTAGTCATTGTACTATACATTCTACTGGCAGCTACTGATTTAAGAAAGACTGCCAACACTACTGTTTTACCTTAACTCTTAAAAAAAGTTTAATTCTATTTTATTCTTTTTCTTTTAAGAATTAATTTAAATCAATCAGATATTTTTCTAAATTTGACCTTTTATTTTTTTATGGATAAGCTTTTTATGGAAGAAATTTGCCATTTACTGGCATATCACCTTCAGGCTGGTCTTTAAATATGGTTCTAATGCAATTGAGAGGGGGTTTTTTTCTGTGTGTGTGTGTTTATATTCAGGGTAAAATTTAGAGCTGGATAATTTTTCTACATCCTTGCTTTATATTTATTGCTTTATACTTGTACTATATTTGTCAATAGTATTATTTTTTCCCTTGCTGGCTTCTTTCATTTTTATATTAGTATATCAGTATGTATTTTGTATTTTTTATATTTATTTGAAAATAATAATCACAGAGAATCACAACTTTTATCAATTTTTCATCTTGCAAAATGAGTAATCAAGAACAAATGATTTTATGTGGGGGAGAAAAAGAAAGTTTCTGTGTGCTTTTTCAATTCTGCTCATTTCCTTTTTTTTGTTGTTAATGACATGCTATGATATCTTTTCCTTGTAAGAATTATTCATTTTATTGTCTCATTGATAGAGTGGTTCTAGTTGCTCTTAGTATTTTTTTTTTTTTTTTTCAGAAATTCACATTGATAGTTTGATGAAGTCGATTCTTTTTATTGTTTCATCTATTATTGAAGATGAAAGTAATAAGGAATCAGTTGATGCTGTGATAACATTTTTAAACTTTTTAAATGAAATTATAAATGAAAAGATCTGTCCTCCTTTGCTGTGCTTGGTAAGTTCTCAAAATAATTTCTCACAAAATATCCTTATATGTCAGAAATATTTTATTTGAAAATGTCATTAAGAGATAATGTTTTCAACTGATAGGATTATTCTATAATAGCTGAATTCTTAAAAGGTAAAACTGCCAAGAGGTTAAGGGCTTGTCCTTTCCTCAAAAACTGCTTAGTTAAATTTTGTTTTTTTAAAAAGCACAAAGTCCTTTTTATATCTATTCTTATACAATGTCTTAATTTTTATTGTTCTCTGTACAGGATGTGAAGAATTTTAGATAACTTTTCAGTTAAGTACATTACTTGTTTTGTACTAGAATCCTTGAACTTCTTTTGGATGATGGTTTGCTTTTTGCTTACAAAATTGGTCTGTTTAAAAATTATTTAACAAGGTATCAAAGAAACAATGAATTTACATAGTGTTTTAGATGAAAATAATTAAAAAGAAAAAAAAGTGGAAATAATGTACTGAAATTCCTTCTTTTTTGGGCGCATCAATACAAGCGATCTTTTCACCAGTTTCAAGAATAATCTGTTTTGTTTAGACTTGGAATCCAGAAAATGATTGACTTAAAATTTGATGGTTGGCATAAATATGATTTCATCTTTCCTTTGTGATTCGCTATAATCATAATGAAATAAATTGTGCATAACAGGTTCCTTTCTAATGTTGATAGGAGGGATTACAGATTAATTGGCAGAAATCCACAATTAATCACTTTGCTGCTTAGTTATGGTTGCCAAATTTTGGTGAAAATTTTTTTAAAGCTGTTGCTTGAATTTTTTTTTTTTAAATATTTTCTGCATACCTTTAGCATAGTGCTTTAAGATCATCTTATAATTTTCTTGAAAAATATAAGTCCTGGATAAAATGGCCACTAACAATTTGCAAAAGTCATCACTAATTTAAAAGTGTACTCTCTACAGGCCTAAATTATCATGAATCATGTCTAGTTAAAAATATGTAGTTTATGGAAATGATAAGAAAACTCTTTCCAGAATTTGAATGGAGAATGAAAATGGAGAAAAAATAAATCACCTAATGCTATAAACTAATATTAAAAAGTAAGAATTAAGAAGAAAAAATATGTAAAATAAAAACAGATAAAGAACTTGTAGCATCAACTGTCATTTTATTGGCCTATTTACTTTTACTGAGTTAACAGTAATTGACCGGTCATCTTATCGATGTGTTTATAGATGTATCAGTTGACCGGTCATCGATAAGATGACCGGTAATTGACCGGTCATCTTATCGATGTGTTTATAGATGTATCAGTGTATTTACCATTGGTGTATTAAGCAATTTCATTAACCAAGTTTTTTTTTTTTTTTTGTTTACTTATTTTCTGCATATTGACTTGAAGCTTGTCCTTTAATTTCTTGTAAAATATTTCCAAATTTTATGTACTAGAAGTTCTTTTTTTTTTTTTTCACAATTTCACATTTAGTTTATGATTTTTATACTGTTTGACATGCTCTAAATTTTTGTTTTGTTTTTATGTAACATTTATTTTTTATTTTAATTTTAGAAATCCATAGAAAGCCTAAGCAAAATATCTCGTCGTTGTCTTGTGTCTCATATATTCAATTTTGGATCAAGAAAATCACAAGTAAGGAGTAGGATTTTTTTCCCCTAAAAAATATGAAACTAAGTACATGATGACTGAGTTTCTGTGTCAAATTTGTTCCAGAATGTTTTAAATTTTGTTGTGAAATTGAATCCAAAGTATAAAAAAATTTGAATTTTACTGTCAATTTCATAATGGCCTCATCTTATCATTTTAGTTTAAGTCTTCCTGCTTTCGTTATTAATCTCCTGCATTCCAATTTTTTTTTTTTTTAAATACTTCTATGTCTTTCCTTTTTGTTTGAATATAAAGCTTTTTTTTCAATTATGTTCTGTATCATTTTGTTAAATGCACTAACTGGCACGATTATTAAATTGATTAATGAAAGCTAAATTCAGAGAAATTGACTGTTAAATGTTATATTTGCAACAAATGGTTAAGAATTGCATTTTGTCTTTTTATAGCGCTACTAAAACTACTTTGATGTTTGATCATCCTTCAATTGAAAATGCTGTAAAATGGTTGTTTTCTCCCCTTTGAAATATTACCAAAATTATGTTTTTTTTTTTTTAATATTTTTTTTTCAATTTTTTTTTTACACTTATGGTCAAGTTTGTATAAAACTGTATTAAAGAAACCTTTTTTTTTTTTTTTAAAGATATGTATTAGTCTGCACTGTAATAGAATGCTTGTATAATGCAAAATTTCAATAAATAGACTTATTTTTATGGAATCTTTTTCAAAAATTAATTTCATTAAGACTGAAAAAAATATTTCATTCCAGAGATTATTTGGGGGTTTTTTTATAGCTCTCTCTCTCTCCTTTTTTCCTCCTTGTACCAAGTGAAGGAAGTATTGTATGTTTGGTAGAAAATTTTCAATCAAATTTCTCTCTCTTTCCGTTTACTCTCCCTCAAATAAATTTTTCTTAGTTTTTTCGTTATGTCCGTATATTCACATGATGTATGTAAGAACGTTTGAGCAACTAAAAAATCCATTTTAACTATCCATGAGTTAAATATGTTATGTTGTCTATGTGTGCATGCATTTATCTCGCATAATAAAAATAGTATTTCGTTGATGATTAAAATTTGATATTCAAGATCTGTACTGGGTTTAAGTGTTCTCCTTTCTTTTTATTTGCAATCAGATGTAATAAAAGTGCTTCTCATTTGATTTTTGAGGCAAATTTATGTCAATTTCAATACAAACTGCACAATTTGTGCCAAAATTTCCTTCATGGTCTCCCCCCCCCCCTCCAAATATATAATATATTTTTTGCATACATGATCTCATACATATGTAATAAGGTATGTGAGTATCTATCTTATCTGTCTGTATATATTTTATTTTCCACTTTTTTCTTTTTGTAGGATGTGTTATGTTCTTCACTGTTGAAACTTTTATTGAACTCTTATTTATTTCCCAGTGAAAATCCTAAGAGGTAAGTTTTACTTAATTTCGTCTCTTGCAAATTTCTCAAACAATATGATCTTATAATATGTTTAGATAATGAGTTTTTAGTGGAGGTGTTAGCCGGAATGGGATAATACCCAGTCCAGAACCCTAGACTGTTAACGATTTCATGTATATCAGCATATTCTTTCTTTGCCCTTCTCTCCCCCCTAGAAAAAGGAAATAAAAAAGTTATCGTAATATTATTAATTATTATAAGAAACTGAGGAGTTTCAATCTTTTGAAAGATTAAGCTCAATTTTAAATAAATAAGGATATTCATTCTAATATACTGTTAGGAAGAATAAAGTAGAGAATCTTTTGAGCTGCATGTGTGTCAGTATGATGAAAGCCAGTTGGTAGTTTTCTTATTATATTTTGCTTCATATTTTCATCAGTTTTGTACTGCTTTTCTCAGCTATAAAAATATTGGTTTTGATATATTCATGATGATGTATTGATATTTTTTTTCGAAACAAGATAGTGTTCTTAACTAGACACTATGCGATTCTGCGAGTTTGATATCAATAACTTGGTGTTAACTATTATTTTCATGCCTTCCTATATTTCGCTTTTTATTGAGGACTGTATAATGATTGTGTACAAAATTAAAGATTCTGTTTCAAAACTTTGAGTTCACCTGATACAAAACTGATCATTCTGATGGAAAATCTGTGTTTTTACTGATACAAAACTGTTTGCTCTGATACAAAATTGGCAATTTTGCTGATACAAAGCTGATACAGAAATGAATTCTTGATTTTCCACCTCTGTATAACTACTATGTATCTAATTGGCACATGCTTGAGGGGGGAGAGTCACCTCATTTTGATATGACACGACTAAATTATAGAGATTTATCCAGGGAGGTTCCGAAACCTATTCCTTTACTTTTCGGTTCAAAGAGTTATACTGAGTTTTTGAAATCCAATTTCATAGTAATTCTAGGGTAGTGTTTTGAAACCCCCTCCCCAAAACATGATCGAAGGTCTTTTAAAATTGTGCCTTTTTGGATATTTACTTTGAAAAATTACCGGAGGAAAGTCACTGAACCAATTTCTTCCCCTAACACTACCTGAAATGTCTACAATCAGGTTATTAAGACTCAAATTTTATGCCGGAGGAAGGCCTCCTAGCTCGATCTCCTAACATCACCAATGATCATTTGAAATACCTTTTGAAACTTCAACTATAAAAAGTTTCTGGGAGAGAAGTTTGAACCCCATTAATTTCCTTAATGTTGTCAAAAATGGTCTAAAATTGCGTTTTAAAACTTCAATTTGGAAAAATTGCTTATGCAGGGTCCCTCAAGGGAGGAGCAATAGCTCCTATCACCCCTCCCTTGTATCCGTCCTTGAGCTAACACCATTCGCAAAAGTTAGCCTTCATGCTTACTAGGTTTACCAAGGATATAGCTAATGAACTTAGCTACATCCAAGAACTAGGATGGAGATAGACTTCTGAAGTCATAGGAATTTCTTCTGGAAAATTGCGATAATAGCAAAAAAATAGTGAGATTAAAAATGGGCTAAACAGTGCTGTGCAATCTGTTGTTGATTTTCAATGTTCGCATTCCCTGTCAATACATGGGAGTCTAGCCTGTGATTACTACTAAAAAGTTAGTATCCATCAGTATAATTTTAGTACGCCTTTTTTTTCAGATTTTATATAACTTATAATCGTCTCATTCAAGCTGGAATTCATGAATCATTGCACCCGTTACCTGTAACTCAGAGATTCTTGAGCATTGTTAAATCAGTAATTTCAACAAGTAATTTAGATGGAGAAACGCTTCTGCAGATGTGGTCAGGCATTGCGTCACCATTGGTGGAAGTCATTGAAAAGGTATCTATTTTAGTGTAATTTTTACTCTTGTCATATTATTTTTGGCAAAAGTAGTAAAATCATTCTGGTTATCTTAAAACCGTTCCAATTTGTTCTATGCCACTTAAACTTTTTAAGTTGTTTGTCTAAGAAAACTAGGAATCCCATCACTGTAGTCACCTTGCTAGGTTAGCAAAATATATCTTTATTCTACCAAAAAAAAAAAAAAAATTGGCAATATTGTACACAGCTAATTGCATTGTCGAATAATTCTGAAGTTACCATTTGGAAGCTTTTTTTTTTTTTTTTTTGTAGTTGTTTAATGCGCCCTTCCTGCATTGTAATCTTCTGTGTAATATTATTAAATGATAGAAATCTTCTGATTTTTTGAAGTACTGCGGGAGAGGTGTTAAATATTAAGAAATTTAATTTTGCATCCCATTCTTGGATAACTTAAAGTTACCCCCAAATGGCAGGATAGCTTGAAACTAGGCTAATAATTCACTGTACAATTGTTTGGAATTGTTTCTTCTGTTTTATACAAGTAATAGAAAGAAAAAAAAACATTCAAACTATTTAGGTGTGAGTAAGGCAGTTTAAAGTACAGAAAATGAGACTCATAGTTACCCTGAATTCACTGTATTTATTATATAACCCAGTAAACAGTTGAATCTCAGTCAATGTAATGGAAATTCCCCTTGGAATGAAAACCCCATCAATGCTATCCCATATTTTTGAAAACTCTGGCTAAAATCAGTATTGTAGCACAATTGTATTAACAAATGTTAGTGCAGTAACACCCAAGAAAGATCATGTTTTCTTCGCTTGCTGTGAAGTAAGAAATTGCAAATAGTACTTACTCAGGCAGGTGTCTAAGTGGTTTAGACAAGACACTATTTTACCCTCAAACATTTAGTAGTTGATTTCTTGACATATCATTTCCGTACAAAATAAAGAGTTCTGCCAAGCACCTTTCACAGCCCCAATTAAAAATCAAAAAACTATTTAAACTGCACATTAGCCACATGTTTACGAACCATTTCACCGTATTTTGTCTAAATGTAGAGTTCGCAACATGACTTTTTTTGCCATAACCATTTAATTTACTGTTCGATTAATACAAAATGTTATTCTTAATTGATCCTATCAGCTCATGAACTTAAAATAAAACAATGTGCTAACTAAACAGTAAATTAAATAGTTATGGCAAAAAAAGGCATGTTGCGGACTCTACATTTGGACAAAATATTATGAAGTAACCCTTAACACTATTTTCTATCTTTCATTTCCATCTTGCAAATCATGTTCATTCTCACAAAAAATTCAAAGCAAAGCAAAGAAAACTTTGGAGCATTGCCAATGTTGCAGCTTGGTACTCACACCACTGAGGCAGCTTGGTATTACCACACTAGGCCTAAGACACACACCTGGGTTGCCAATCACTCAACCGTAGCTTCCATTGGAATCTATGAAGCCCATCCTTCTCCAACTTAATCACATCAAAAAGATTATTTCTTTCTCAATCAATGTAATCCAGCACTATCTGCAGCATCGGCCCTGTACTTGAGGCACTAAGATGGAAAGTGCATGTGGCTCGCTCATTGGACAACCATAGGCCTTAGCAAATCATTTCCGACAACTTACACTACTACAGGGAATGGAGGGGTAGTCTGCCTCATATGACACCCATCTGGTGGGGCTACCCTACCCACCCCTCTGGGGAGGTCGGGTTAGGTCACTGTGACCTCCCAAAAATTTCCTTAATCAGCAAACTTCCCTGACAATTCGAAAATTTTGGAGACAGCATGGCAATTGAAGATTCTAGGGGTAAACCCTGTCATTCAAAAAAAGCTAATTTTAAGAAAAACACATTTGAAAGTTTGACTGATGGGCTTTTTCCCCAGTACTACCTAGTTTCAAACAAATATTTCAGCTGAATTACGGAGTTTTGCAAAAAGATGATAGGCTATTCGAAAAGTATACTTTAGCAACCTCTAGACTGCATCATTATTTCTTTTCCTTGTAAAAGCTGACTGACTGGGATTTTCCCCTGTACCTTTTAATTACTTACTCTGTTTTTTATTGTTATATGCATTTTTAATGATGTCTGATGTCTCTACTTATTAGATGTAGGTATGTGCATGCTCATATTTTACCTTTTGGTAAAACTTCTCATTCGGTAAATTAAGAATCCCCCCTCCCACCTCCATTTAAGTTTGGTTGACCCCTGTGTAGGGGAGGGAAGCGATGCCCAAGTGGATTTTTAAGAGTTTAAAACATGAATACTTCAAATCCAAAATTTCCTAAAAATCTTCTAATCTCTCTTGCATTTAATCAAATTTTAACAAAAATAGGAAACAATATTGTGGGAATTAGGTAGTTAGCATCAGGGGTAAATTTTGCATGAAATATTTGTGCCTTTTGTAATTTATGTGTGTCTTTTATTTTAAACTTTTGTTACTTTACGAAAATGAATGGTGGGTGCTTCTGAAAATAGTCAAAACTTTGTATTTACACTTTTTTTTCTGGTTGAGGTGGGATTGTGTGACATCAAAAATTATCACCCCAGGTGACTTATGGAAGAACGCTACTGATGTATGTTAAGTGTTTTCTATTTGTAAAATGCTGAATGTTTCAATTCCAAACTGTCCAAATCATGTATAACATATTTTTAGACTCAAGATGTTAATCAAGGCAATAAAATGGAGCATGATTTTAGCTGTATGTATGAAGTACTGCTTTGTCCAGTTGAGCTAATCTTTCCTACTTATGTTCAACAGGTAATGAATTATTTTTTTATTTTATTTTATAAAATAGTCATTAGAAGATTTCAAAAGACTTATTTTTGTGAAGTTCTCTATCTGCTGACAAAAAATAGGTACTTCATATGTGCTGTTATTCTTATTTGTTATACGTGAGGTATATTTAATGTATGTATATATATATATATGTATCCTTAAACCTGGTAGAAAGTATGTGATAGTAGAGCCAAAAAGGCAACATGCAAGACCATAAAGCCTATTTTTATTGAATAAAGATATAAATAACATTTAATATTCAAGATGCTCGACATGTATACTGTCCCTAACTATAATGTTATAAAGCTGGTTCTGAAACTGCATGCATGAACAAAACTATGCAAAAAATCTCATACCAGTTTCATCCAACCACTGTGTCCATAAAGGGCGATGGTATGATGTGCCATATCATTGGAGGGGAATAATTGGTTGGATATTCATTGGTAGTATAGTCACTGGAATGAAGTATCAAGAGTTGTTAGGACGTCACTTTGTTCCTGCAACAAGCTGTCTCAACATGACAACAGTACTGATTCATGATGGATGGGACTCATCCCCTCAGCACTGCTACCATCTTCACATGACTTGAAACAACTTTTGGTAAGCTAATGATTTTCCATTGCGCACAGAATAAAGTGCCCCCCCCCTCCCCCCAATACAATCTGGACCTAATTCTGTGTGTCTGCTTATGGGATTACGGCAAGGGCAGAAACTAGAGTGTATAGGAGTTGCCCTGATTTCCTGGAGTACCTTATTAGTTACATACAAAAATTTTCCCAATAAATACCTTAGCATTTAAACTCAATTGATGGGCTATGTGGAAAGGGATTAGGTGAAATATGCTAACTGTGTTGTCACAAAAGAGAACAGAAACAATTAAAATGTAAATTCTAGGCAATTAGGCGGGTTTATCTGTGGGAAAACATATAATTGCTACACACAAGAAGTTTTTATTGACTAAAGACATTTAAACAAAGAAACGTACTTAAGTTATTAGTCGCTCTAAAGACATTGTCTGATACATTAAGCAGTTAGACTTTAAAATAATTCAAAAGGAGACTGGAAAAACAGAATTTAAGAAAAGAAAAAAAAAACACTAAGCATTTAAGTATTCCTGTAGTTTTCAAGAATTCCAAGAAAGTGACTCAACATACAAGAAATAGTGCAGCTCAAGTCAGGTAGAGAATTTCTTATTATCTAACTTTCTGTCATAAATTTGAGTGTTGAAACATGCATATTTTTCTGGGAAAGTTTGGTTTGAAATGACTTGAGCCACACTTTTCCTTGTTTGTGGAGTCATTTTCTTGGAATAATTGAAAACTACACGAACACTTAAATATTTTCCTTTCTGACCCAGAAAAGGTATTTTGTTCTTTTGAGTGCACTATGAAAAGTGCCTAGTATTTTTTAAAAAAATTCTGTTATTTTATTCTTTTCAGTGTAAATGTATTTCAGAAATAGAGTAATATTACTATCGCAAAATTTCACCTCTTTTTTTCATATAAATGCTTCATACCAAAAGGTAAAACTATTTGCGTGTCTAAAACTTCAAGCATTTGGCACAAAAAATTAATCCTTGTTCCCCCTCTAGGATTTGTTAATTAAATCCTAGAAGTGCTAATTTAATTAGAACCATTTAATTATTAAAGGTTTGCGAAACTAATTCATATTTCACAATATACAAGTTACTTGTGATAATGATCCTAATATGTGTCTTTACTTAACCCCGTTTTCAATTATTGGCATAGATGAGGATAAAAATCCTGAAAAAGCAATGATAGTAGGTAAATTTCATGCTTGCTCCAGAAGAGTCTTGAGTCAAAAGTTTTATTATGATTATTATTAATATTGCAACAAAATTTGTAACAATGGGTTTTATATTTAAACGTTTAACATGGAAATTACATAAAATTTGCTGTTTTCTATCCTAACCGAAATAATTATTTTATTTTAGAATTGAATTTTTGAGCGTAAAGTTGTTATCCTAAGATTAAGCAAATCATTTAGCGAAATCCCGAAGTCTCTCAAGTGCTGTAGTTGCTGATATATAAGCAAAAGCAGGTCTCAGACTTTTCCGTGACAGTCAAGCCAAGTATAATAAAAGTGCTTAAAAAGTCTTTTTTTCAACTCAGTACGAGATATGGTTTTGGAAACCAGTCGACACATGGCAATGTTTTTGAATTAACAGTCAATGCAGAACAAAATTTAAATGCAAACTTGTGTTTCAGTGTTTCAAGGAACTCCCTTTTTAATGCAAAAAATGTGAGCTCAGAGATGAAAACATTTCTATCTAAAGCTTATGCCCTGAAACAAAAGTCTGCAATTTTTTGAAAATTCATTTTAAGATTTTAATTATCTAAAATATCAGCACATAGGTATTAATTTTTTTCATTGTCAGCATAGAGAAAGATAATTTAATATTTTATCTATTGTTTTTTGTATCTTTTCTACAGTTTCGTGCCAAACCTGCTTTCCAGTTGTGGTCAGTTTTATTTAAATCATTTGTACGATCTGCATCTCTTGTGTCAACTGTTCTTCCCAATGAAATCTGTGAAATGTTTTGTTCAAATCTCAAGAATTTTATCAAGACCGATCTAATGAAGGTAATAATATAGTTGCTTAATTAAGAAAGATTAATGTTTATAATGTTTTATATAGTCCTGGAAACATTTCATTAGTCAGTGTAAAAAATATTTAGTTATTTTGACATAATATATTACATTTCCAAAACAAAAATATTGAGTATTTTTGTAGGAAAAAAAATTATTAAATATGTTGTAATTTCTAAATTTGTGGCTTCATAAAAAATATACAGAAATTTTTTGTAACTAAAACAATCTAAAGGTGATTACTTGCAAGATTAGCAGATTTAGATTAATAATTCTGGTTCAATTAATGAATTTTAAATACATTTTATTAAACTGTCCAAACTGTTATCTGTTCAAACAAAGTGGTATGCTTCCTACTGTTTTATTTTGTCTTACTTTCTTTATTTTTGACATTACTCTATTTTTTTCAAATTTTTTTTTATTTTTAGCTCTTAAAAATGCAAGTAAGGATGTAACAGTTCTTGAAATTTTAAAATAATGGTATTCCTTTAGTAAAAGTGAGAAAAAGAGAAGCATTAAAAGATACTGAAACATTATAGAAATTTGTAAAAATATTTTACAAATAAAAATAGTCCCTTGATACAGTAAAAGCATAACTGTCTAGAATGCACGGGAAATGCCTAATTCCCGTGCAGATTTCCTGTAAGATTTTTTCACCTATCAGCTAAAAGCAAACAAACAAGTCACCTTTTTGCTATTATACAATAATAATAATAATAATAATGGTTTTTTTTAATTCCTTTTGTCAAATGGGTATGCTTCCGACGGGTCAGCTAGTGTACATATAATCTGGATCATTTTCGTCCCTGAAGTTCACTTCAGGGATACACCTGTTAATAACACCTGCACCTGTAAATAATTAAAATAGTTTACAAAATTTACATTACTCGGGAATGCAGAAAATTTCCCGAATATAAAATTTTCCTGTAAGATTTTTTCACCTATCAGCGAAAAGCAAACAAACAAGTCACCTTTTTGCTTTTATACAAAAAAAAATTAATGCATTTTTTAAATTCGTTTTGTCGAATGGGTATGCTTCCGACGAATCATCTAGTATACATATATATCGTGGTCAGTTTCATCCCTGAAGTTCACTTCAGGGATACACCTGTTAATAACACCTGCACTTGTAAATAATTAAAATAGTTCATAAAATTTACATACTCGGGAATGCAAAAAATTTCCAGAATATAAAATTTTCCTGAAACATAAAATCTCTGCTCAAAATTTCCCCAGATTAATTATATCACATTGTAGGAATCATTATGTAAGGCAATTTAGTAATGTGTATAGTGCAACAAAGATGTGTTTCATAGACCTCATCATCTCGGTTGCCAATTTTTTTACAAGAAAGCCAATCTCTGAAAAAAACTTAACTGATTTTTAAAAAAATAATATGTGTACAAGTTCTTATTTTCTCAAAAACCCAATGAGACGTCCCTGCAAGACACAAAAATTTATAGAATAATCATTTTTTATGTATTATTTTGTGAAAATTTCCCTCCAGAGTTCAAACATTTCCCCCTAAGTTAGTTCTGGTATTCAGACATAGTCTATATGCCTGTATTTTTAATCTTTATGAGTGGATAAGGATGCATTACTATTTTCCATACCAGGTGAGCGTTCTTTCCTGAAGTCTGGATTTCCTCTTTTTTATTATCGTTCCTTTCCATTATTTCATAATCTTGAATTTGAAGCTAAAATATATTACTGTAATGGGGCTGAGTATTTTATATTTTAGAAAAGAAAATATCTAAATTTTGTTACGCAGTTTCGATTATCATATTCACGTAAAAGCTTATGTATTTTCAATCCCATTTTTTAATTGTTTAACACTAGAAAGACGGAAGCGGTCATTTTGACCGCAAACAATTTTCAAATGCTCATATTTGCTGCGTTTAATTTTCAAACTCTTTTCCCTTCATCGACTTTTCCTAACTATTTATTAAGATCTTACAATAGTATTTTTTTTTCTTTAGGGTGATTATTATAATCGCTATAAATGTTTATACCTAGAAAGACTGACTACGGTCATTTTGACCGCTAAGTGAACCTTTCTTTATGCATCCGTTTTCTTCTTTTTTCTGTTATCAGTTGTGTGCTCTATGGACTATTGTTAGTTATCAGGGTAAGTAATGTTCTTTTGAGTTTGAGTAGTATCTGCTGGTCAGGTTTAATTCTTTGAACTGTTAGGAAAATGCAAAACACCTGCTGGTTCCATGGTTTCAGTTTTCTGCTATCTGCACAGGGGGGAAAGTTGAGAAAGGTAAATTTGAAAAGCATGTGGCTGGACACGTGAAATTACTTTGGGTCTAAAAAGAAGTAAATATAAACAGGTAAATTCCAAAAATGTTTGCTGGAATACTTTTGTGCACCAAAACATGTGCTTTGCTTGAAGCATTGACGTTTGTTTTCTTAGATGATAGTGAAGTGCTCAGTCACATAATTATATGATGTCGAGAAGAACCGTTGACAAGCAAAACTTATAGCAACATTAATTCCTGAAACTGTTGCAGATTTATCTAAAATAGATTATGGTTCGAATGAACAGTCTGACTTATCTGAAGAGAAACATAATCCTAGCGATGAGAATAGTTAGCTTTCATGAGATTATTGCAAATATTTTTCAGAGCCTAGATTTGCAGAAAAGGATTGTTCTTCTGAGTTAGAATCAGAAGAAACCTCACTAATAAAAACTGATGATCAATATATAAAAAGCAGTGAAGGAAAAGGGGAAAAGGACCCGACGGCGAAAAAAAAGGGGAGAAACATAAAAATCAAAAACATAAAAATCAAATATTTCTCTAATTTCCTCCAAGTCACCTCACCGATCAATTTTGCTGCATGTAAATAAGTATCTACCTCAGGAAAAAGATTAAAATTGTGTGAATATAAACTATGCGGAAATAAATCTACGAGCATTTGTTCTGATTGCCAAAAAAAAAAAAAACCTGTTAATGGCTAATATACAGGTGACCTGATAACATAAGTATTTCGAAATACTGTAAAAGATAGTAATGTACGGTATCTTGCGTTATTTAGAAATTTTTTACACCAAACACATGCATGGTTGATTATAGTACTTGTTAGTTATTACATGCTAAGAAAATTTCCTCTTTTTTGTACAAATTTTCTCTTTCTCAATGCCAATAGTGTAAAGCATGTATTTGACTTGATCGAACATAAAATTAAAAAAAAAAAGCTATCTGAGACTTATTTGCAGACTATATTAGGATTAAATTGTTAAATCAAATTCTGACATGTTAAAACATCTTTTCTATGGTTAAAAATCCCGAAAGGAGGAAATTTCCAATCTTTTCAGTATGGCGGTCAAAGTGACCCCTGCTAGTCTTTCTGGGTATACGCAAAACGCCGTCTTTCTAGTGTTAAGGATAACTTTTTTTTGATATTACAACTTTCCCCTTTTTTTTCCTTTTTTTTTTTACATTAGCTACAAACTCTCACCTGCCATATGCTTTTATGTGTGTTTTTGTACCCTTTTTCTTACTTCAAAACGTCTTTTTTTCTTACTTTTGCCTAAAATGTTAGATTTAATGCTGATTGAATAGTTTTTGTATTTGTTCATGTTTTGTAATGTAAATGTTTCTTGTTTCAATGTTAAACTGTAGTCAAAATATTTTCATTTGGTGCAAATTCTGATTTGTTTGCCTTTAAACAAAAGTCTCACATTATATTTTTCTCAGGAACCCCATTTCTTTGAGTCTATTTGTTTTCTTCTTCAAGTAATTGTTGAAACTGTTGATTTTACATCATTTGGAGCAACAAGCTCAGAAGGTAAAAATTTAATTATATCTTCTTGTAGTTATGTTATTTCTTTTACAAATAAGATAGACTGGATCCAGTTGATACAGGGTTAAATTGGTACAAGGGCTTTAATCATCCAGTGTGTATGTGCCCAAAACGGAGAGTCTTACAAAGAAGTAACAGATTTAGGCTGATTTAACTTCAAAATCCCATCCAGTTCAAAAAGTGAATTGCCGGAATGATGTCATATTACTGATGAGATGTTGTTTGTTTACATTCAGAACAGGGTTGGCAAGGTTTTGAACACTATGGTAAAAACCCCGCCCTGTTAGGACAGGATGGTAAAAATCACCTGTCCTGTCCTAAACCAGATTTGGATAGTCCAAAACCCTACCCGGATTTGGATCCTGTCCGATCCAATCCGCATGGGGCAAAAACGTATTTTAGCAGGCATGGATTTACATACAAGCTATAGCTCAGGGGGCCCGCAACTCCCGGAGATTAGCATGATTTGTTCCAAAAAATGAGAGAAAAGTACTTGAAAAAAAAATCATTTTCTAGTGCTTGAAAACCTTGAAAATGTTGAAAAGTGTGTCTACAAACTACAAATGGGAGGGGGTAGGAAGAAGAAATGTGAATACATGTCAAATTCAGCTCATTGCTACATCCTTCATCAAAAATGTGAAAACCATAGTTCTCACGTTTCTGAAACATATTACAAAGCTTTGTGACTCACGTTTCACATCTTACTATTTATATAATTCCGAATGCAGTATTTTGGAAATTCTTTTGTTGTTACTTCTTCTGCATATTGTCAATCTGTTTAGCAGGAAAAAAAAAAACCTACCTTTCTCTTCTTTTTCGTTTTCTGCTCAACTTGCAATTGAAGAAAAGTTCTTGTCATGAGAAATCTAGTTTCTTTTTTTCTTCAAGTTTAAAATAGCGGTTTCTTACTAAGTTAGAACAGGACTGTAAAAATTTATAATCAAGTACTAAAAATAGCAGAGACTGGAAAGTACAAATAAAATGCGTTAAATAATTTTAAATGCTCTAGAGTCCTCGAAAATCTCGAGTCTTTGAAAATCCTGAGCAAAGTGGGCTCCTATTTTATTTCTTAAAAATTATGAATTGTTCAAATGGGCAGTATGTTACTCTCTTGTTACCTATTTTCTAAATCTGTTCACCATTTCTTTTAAAGCATTTTTTACTATTGCTCATTTTATGATGTATTTGTTGGTGGGTTGGCAGGGTGATTAAAAACTAATTGTGCTGAAAGCCAATGTGAGCAAGTAACAATTCATTGCATATTTTTTCTTCCGGCGTTCTTTCTCTCTCAACTGCTGTCATTGATTTGTAGAATACAAAACAATTTTTACTGTGTATTATCGAAATTTGCAAAAGAGTCTATAACTTTTTGAAAGTTTTTTTTGCCTACTTCTGTCTTGATATTTTTGTTTTTCCAACTACATCTTACAGGGCTTTAAAATGCAGAATTTTATATCTATTTTTCAAAATTTCCCCCGGGAGAGAAACCCCCAGTCCCCCTACTATTGGGGATATTTTTTACTTCACTTAAAGGGGATTCCTGGGTCACTTTCTTGATACCATTCCACCTCTTAAGGTCAATCCAAAAAGGACGTCATGGAAAACACTTAAAAACACGATCAAAAAAGTAAAAGTATTGCTGTATGTATCATATTAAAGGGAAAAATTTAGAAAATTGTATCTTACAGCTCTGAGAGAAACGTTGTTCGAACTACAAAAGGGGCCCTGTACATGAAATAGCTTAGGGATCCGTTAAGTCTAAATCCGGCCCTGTATTTTAGTTTAAGAAAAAAAACAGCAGGTTATTATTTCTCTTTTTTTTACAGAAAACATAGCAAAAATGTTAACAAGAACAACTCATATTAGGTTATGAAGGTATTAATTAGTTTACATATTTTCTAATGCATGAAATTAAATCCTATTCTAAGAAACATGTTGGACACTTGCTTCACCAATGATTTGCATGCATTGTTTGAGATTTCAAACTTCTTGCATCCTGTAAAATTTCATTTGTAAAAAATTGGAAGTACGGACTGAATTTATATGGCCTATTTGAGAACTTCTTTACATACTCTGTTGTTAGTATATTAGCTAGCTGTCCTATTAAACAAAGCAAGCATTAGATATTCACTCTCAATGGCAGTTAACCTTGTGTCAAGCTGGTGAATATATTAAACATTAGTTCCGTAAAAGCCTTATTGAAATCAAATGTTTTGCAAAAAAGCGCTAATTAAACAGTGTGATAATATTTTGTGTTGGTTCTCACAGTGACTTATAAATTGTTGAGAATTTAATGATCTTGAATTTTGGCAGATTCTCTTTTTCTTTTTCAAAATATTTCTCTTTTAGGAATTTTGAATTCAACATTGCTTATGAAGCAGAAGAAGCCTCTTGGAAATCTAACTTCTCTTGTTGATGTATTTTCCTCGGTACTCAAAGAGTTTAATTCCAGCTATTTTGAATCAGAAAATGCAAATGATGTAAGTTAAAATTAGTTAATAGATGTTTTGAATGCGTGTCATAAAAAATGTTTTCAATTACCATCTTTGCCGTGACTAACTCCCTTGAATTGAAGTGTAACTTATTTCTGGTTCCAAAGCAACACTCCAACATATTTTTTTTAGTATGCAGTAGAACTGTAAGTTTTACACTTGAAAGTCTTTTGTACTTTATTTTAGTTTTCATAATTTATGCAGCATATTATATCAAATTTTTTAAAAAAATTTCTTTGTTTATTTTTGAAGCCAATTTCAAACGCATTGTTTGCTGATTTCTGAAAATTTCAATCATTTTGTGTATTGTAAGTGTTTCCATAATTTTGAAAGTTAAAATTTACTTTAAGGAGTTCAATGCTTTGAGCAATTGTTTTCAAAGTGTCAAGGAACATTTTTTTTACAATATTTTTCTTTAAATATTTGAATTTTTTGTGTTTGTGGAAACAAAGTCATATATGGATCATTTTTTTAAAATCAACAAATTGTTGCTCAAATTTTTGATTTTGGGGAATTTGGTAAGTTATGTCAGTGGCATCACAGGAGGCGAGGGGTGACATATAATTTCTTTGGGGTGATTTCATATAATTTTTTCAAAAACAATTTTCAGATTTTTCGTTTTCTAAAAGTTAAATCTGTTAGCAAAACTAATTTCTTTTAAAATCAAATACACAATAAAAAAAAAAGTATTGAATTCATTAGGAGTATGCAAATTTAATTCTTAATTAAGAAAGTACGCTTTTTGTATAACATATATATTTTTATTTCAGTCATTCACCCCTACAGCTCAGCGTAAAGTACAAGTAATGAAATCAGCAGCTCCCCTGGATTTATTGAAAACATTTTTTGGAAACATAAAATTTGGCAATGTTATCCCTTTTGTCCTAGAAGTACTTGCTGAACCATTAGCTACTGTCATTTCTGCAAGTGGTAACAAGAAGACATCTTCAAATGCTTTGGAACCAAAGGTATCATTTATTGTGGTCATTATGTAAAAATGTACTTGTTATTTTTGTCACACAGAAAAGATGATTTTTGATTTTAGCTTAAAAGGCGGTAGATCTTTCAACTTTAAGATTAATGATCTTGTATTTGGAAAAACTTTCTTTCTTTCCATAAGTACCCTTAATGTCCTTCATAGTTTATCATAAATAGTTTTTTTTTTTAAACTGAATTTCTCAAACTTTCTGCCTTTTCTGAAACACAGCAGATATTATCCCCTTTCCCTGAAGTTTGTCAGAAGAATAAGTTGGCTGTAAGTAAACTTTCGCACTCTATAGCCAAGGACTCTCAAAGTTTTGGGTCTCCCTTACCTTGATCCACCCTAACGTACGCTATATGAGTATTGGGACAGATGTCATTTCTAGCTGTCATTTTCCATTGAAATTTATATCACCCATGCATTTAGGGAACCATCAACAAATTGAATAAAACAAAAAAAAATTTTGATCATAGTTCATTGTAAATAGCTGAGAATAAACTAAATTGCAGAAATTAGGAACCTTACTATGTACAATTATTTTACGTAATTTCGAAAAAATATCAGATATTCATGAAGATATAAGCATTTCTTTCAGAACTATGAGTTCTGTTTGAAGGTTTAAGGCTCATAATGCGTAAAGGTTCCCATCAAAGCCTATCAAACTTTCAGAAAACTTGACAGCACACAAGAGAAGTATTCACAACTCCAATAAACTATAGGGGGCGTTGCAGCCACTGTCTAATGGCGGATGAAAAAGGTAAAACAAACAAATGCTGTAACTTATAACTTTATTTGATGCTTAGTGAATGACAGTAATTTTTCATCATGTTTGTGGGAAGCTTTCTTTTCTATTCTTCTGAAATTACACTACACCACAAACTGTCTGAAGCTTGTAATTTACCCAAAAGAGAACACGTGGAATGAAATGTTTTACCTTTTTCTTTAGTATTGTTAATCACCGCAAGGTAGCTTATTCGAGCTCTGGAGTTGTGAAAAGATATTAAAATTTGAAATTATAATGTTGAAAATTTGATGAAATATGAATGTTTAAAGCAATTAATTTTTCTCTGTGCATGCACGAAAGATAGCAATTAGTAACTATCATAATCTAAATCCCAACTAGATTTTCCAATTCATAATAAAATTGCAGTTCAATATCTTAAAAATTCAAAAAGTTATGGGCGTTCTAATAAGCTGAATTTGAATAGCTCTTGGGCAGACTACGATCGGCAGAACTTGTTAGGAATCGTTTGCAAATAATCTGTTTTTATCATGAATCACACTGAGCAGTTGCAAGCAAATGTTGCAAACTTACGAACGACCCCTAACGAGTCGTTGCCTATCAAAGATCTATTCAAATTTGGCTCATTATATCGCTTATAACTTTCTGAATTTTTAAGATATTAAGCTTTAATTTTGTTATGAGTTGGTATGAATATTATACTTCTTGGGTGCTATCGAATTTTCTGAAAGTTTGGTAAGCTTTGATGGAAAACTTTAAATGTTATGAGCCAAAAACCTTCAAATAAAATTCGTAGTTCTGAAAGAAATGCTTATATTTTCATCAATATCACTGATATTTTCTCGAAGGTACGTAAAATAATGGAACATAGTAAAGTAACTCATTTCTGAAATTTACAGCTAGTTTTCAGCTATTTATGATGAACGATGATCAAAAAAAAAAATTCTACTACTTCTTGTTCTCTACAACCCTTGGTTGTCCTTGTCTTGCTTCACAATTTTGCCCCATACAACCATTGGTTGGATTTGCCTTCCAATTGCAGAGTCAAATCATTGAGTGTTTCCTCTTTCCATCTTTTCTTTGGGCGTCCTCCGGGCCTAGTTCCCTAGGTGTCTAGTTGAGAAAATTTTTCAGGCTGTAAGTGTCATCTCTTCTTTCAGTATGCCCTATCCGCTAGTCTAGCTGGGCCCAGAGCCTGTTGCTGGTCGTCACTTTTGTATTTGTATCCATGAGGGGTGCTGTGGTTTAATAAATCATACAATATTTTTTCCTTTTATGCATCTTTCAATTCATAAGTTTGACCTCATATTCTATTTGTCTTTATCGTTAACAGGTCCAATTAGTCTTTGTAATACCTTTAGTTCTAAAACAAAAATTCATTTTTCTGTCTTTTGCTCATTGTCCAGGTTTTCTTCCATATTTCACAATTAATCTGATAATCTTTTTGTACAGTCTCATTTTTAATGGAATTTGTAGGTAAAGCTGTGGGCTTTTTCAAAATTAGATTGATCAACAAAAAGTTCTATGTCTGAATGAGGTTCTGAAAAGCCACTCGTAATTAAGCTTGTTTCATTTAGTTATTTGGTTAGATGAAGAGATTAGTTGTTAAAAATCTGAAAGACAGAGAAATCGGCTATGCAAAATTTATTTAATTATCAATGACAGTTAAGTGGTGAACTTCTATTAAAGGCAATATCAAGACTGATGTGATTTATTTCATAAGTATTGTTAAGGAAAAATAGAATAGATTCTTTTCGTTTTGGCTAAATATGAGTAACCATAAAAACTATCAGAATAATAAAATCTTTACGGGCATTTTTTAAAAGCGTAAATCTTTCCAGGGAATTCAGTTTTTAGTACAATTTTTGCACAGAATAAGTTGGAAACATCGAAAAAGAATTGAATAGGAAAAATCTAAAAAGGATTGAATAGGAAAAATCTAAAAAGGATTGCCTAAATCAGTGAAACTGTTACATCTAAGAAAAGTTCAGATAAAACAGCTTTTTTATTTTATTTGTATTGTATGATTCTATTACGAAGAACTACTGCTCATTATTTAATAATTAAAAATAAATCATATATTAAAATGAGATAATTTGTTATAACTTTATTTCTTTTACAGTCACTTAATTCTTTGGTGTGTTTATTCATATTTTCTATTTTTGAAGACTTTTCATTAAAAAAAAAAGGTTTTTTATTCATGAAACTCTTTCAGACATGTATTCAATCTTTTTATTTGCTAAAAAAGTTAGCTTGAGTCACACACCCTTTATTGAAAAGTTTCAGTCTTGAAAATTTTTGCACTTTCACCCCTGTATAGGAGTTGAAAATTCAATAAGGATATAATGTACTTATTATCGGGTCATTTTAAAAGTTTTTTAGTACACTTTTTAACAATATTTTTTTAATTGAAAATCAATTTTAATCTAATACATATTGACCATTATTATCAATGACTTTTCGCCATTTTTCAGACAGCTTCACAGTTCCGTTGACATAAAACTTCTGTGGTTTACTGGCAAAAAAACTTGGCCAAGTGATTTTATGTGGCTGTTCAGTCATCCAATTTTTTATCTTTGAGAGAGCTTTGCAGAGACCAAAACCAGGGTTGGCAAGGTTTTGGACACTACAGTAAAAACCACGGTAAAGACCCGGTTTTTACCATGCTGTCCAAAACCCTTGTGTCCAAAAGTGTCCAAAACTATATTTTTAGAGAAATTGTATTTTATGGGAAAACATCAAAAACAGAAAAAAAGTATCAAAGTAATGTTTTATATTGAACATTGATTCAATGGTGAACATTTAACTTATGCAACTGATTTTAATATAGTTACATAGAAGTTGAATTCTTGGTTAAAATTTCAATTTGTATGCAAGAATTTATTTATCTATTTATTATTATTACTAGAGCGATGCTCGTGCTAAAAATTCAATGGAAGTCCATTGCATAAAAAGAATTGACGCCCCCTCCGCCTCTGATGTGAAATGATCGTTTTTCTTTGTATAAAATAAGTACACACCTTTTCAAAAAAAATATATTAAAGTTTCTCTGGAATTTAAAAATTTTTGTCAAATCATTAAATTGGATTTACAGTTGCTTTAAAACTCTATTTAGCGAGTGAAGCGGTTTTTACTGCAATTTAAAATATTTCGCCATATAAACAAAAAAAGACATCAAATAATATCTTTCAAATGTAAAAATAATTCTGCAGCTCTATTGTTTGTCGCCAAACTTGCCCAGCAACTACGCTATCATAATCCATCCATCTAACGAAAAAAAAAAAACCATCTCGTGGAACATTCAAAAATCATCGTCAGAAAAAAAGAAGCAAATGTCGTACATTTCACTTGGATAAAAACAAATCAAAAGTTTCTTTTCTTTCAAAACAAATCGCCAAAACAATGAATTACATTAACGGTTGCCTTAAAACAATGATCCTGTACTGAACTTCTCAGCGCCTAACGTGCCAAGCGACCACGCTACCGGAACCCAGCCATTTTGCGAGTGAAGCGAATGTTTTTTCTTTGGCAATAATAAATGTTTCGCCAAACAAACAAAAAGGTATAAAATCACATTAACAGTAGCTTTCAAATCTTGATACATTAGGAGCTGCGTTGCCCGACTTTGCCCGGTCTACATTGAGAACAAAAATTGTGTCAAGTGACATATATTCAACAATTAAAAGAATAACTTAATAACTTAAAGAATAACTTAAACAAAAGAAAAAAAAACCATGCAAAATTACCCTTCCAAACAATGACGACAGATATTAAAATACTTTCAAGAAATTAAAATGTGAAAGATGGATTTTAAAAGCGTAATCATGGAAACATGAAATAAAATAAGTTTAAGAAATCAGATGCAAAATAAGAAAATATACAATGGATTCAAAAAGCGTAACTATGGAAACACGAAAATAAAATGATTGACAATCTGAATGAAAATGACATATTTCGAAATTGATTTAAAAACGCTTGTAATTTTTTTTCCTTTGAAGATAGAAGCTAATTTTTTCGACCAAAGGTCGAGAGAGATCTGGAGTAAAAAATCTCGCTTTTTCTAATGCTGTCAAAAAGAAAACTGTGGGACACTTCCTTCACTTTTTATTGATAGATTTAATGAAGAAAGTAGTGCCTAAATTTCAGCTAAGCCTAAAAAAGTTCGAGCTAAAAATGCAAATTACTCTCGCTGTAATTAAGTTAGAGCGTTGAAATAAATTGTTTAGAACGCAGAAAATTCTACCCTTTTTAACTATATATAATATTAATATGAGCAAGTAATTTTTCACCCCTTTAATTGCCAATAATGGTCAATTTACGTGAAATTTGGGCCTAAATTTGAATAAAAAAAAGAACTATTTATCGGATTTTTTCGAATTATAACCTATGTTACTCAGTAAGAAAGCACCTTTCATGTAGTGAAAGAATTTTTCAAATAGGTGCAGTGGTTCCGGTGATTACCTCGAACATATAAACACACAAAAATCCGCCCTCTCTCTTTATAATAATTAGTAAAGATTATTTGGTAATAGTAACCAAATTTCCCTATGTTTATGCCTGTGTGCAAATTAAAGCAGAGTTGGCAAGGTTTTTACGGTACTGTTCAAAGCCCTTGTTTCCTAAGTTGTTCAAAAGTGTTCAAAACTAATTTTTTTTAAAACTATTTTGTGAGAAAATATCAAAAACAGAACAAAATGTCAAAATTATACATATTTTTTGACTATTTAATATATTTTTTCAGTATGAACATTCAAGATAATACTGTATGCATACAATGTATACTTAACTTATTTATGCAGCTGATTTTAATCTAGTTGCGTAGAAATTAAATTCTTCATTAAAAATTTTAATTTGTATCCATGTGTTTTTTTCCCCATAAACCAAATTTTTCGACATTTATGTGTGAGTGCAAAATAAAGTGTTCAAAATATAGTGCAATAATTGACTTAAATGCAATAAATTACAATTTTTTATAGTTACAGAATGTATTATATTAAAAATATGAACTAAAAAAAGAAAAGCACAAGTTTTTCAACATAAGTGTTTAGTCATCAATGTCTTATTCTTTAATCCATGATTCAAAAAATAATTTTTGTTAAAACACCGTATAAAACTTATTTACACAATCCATTAAAAAAACTAAGCTTTTTTTTTTGCACTTAAATATTGTGCATTTAATAAAACTCCTTTGAGTCATAAATGGAACTGAAATTAGTTGTCTTGGTAGTGTGGTAAACTTCCTTTCATAACTCTACCAACTGTTACATAAGGAAGTTTTTATATAATAGAGTTCTTGGCAGTTTTTTTAAAAGATATTTTTCAAATGAACATTTTGGAGAAAAATATTATCAAATACAGTAGAACCCTGATTTATTGGTTGTCAAGGGACTGAATACAGTTATTAAATCAAGGATATTGTTAAATCGAGGAGCATTGACATTCAATACAGTCAAATCCGGACCAGTGAAATGTATCATTGAATTGAGGAAAACGTTACTTCAAAGTTATACTGTACCCATTAATTAAACTTCATTAATATATGTATTTATGCATTACAAATATTGCATTAAATACAAATTAGATTACACCCCTTTAGCTTTAGCATACTTTTGGACAGTTTAAGACAGTTTCGGACTCTTTTGGTCAGTTTTAGACAGTAAAAACCACCTGTCCTGTCCTAAGGCAGTTTTAGACAGTCCAAAACCCAACCCTGACCAAAACAAATGATAATCAGACAGTCAGAACTCCAGGCTATACAGTGGCTGCATCAAAACTTCATAACCAACTTCCATCAATTTGTTCCGAGTCATCAAAGTTGAGTGTGGTTTAGAATTATCATGATAGAACCAGTGGTTGGAAAAACTACTTTTATTTTGTAGCGAATTACAACTACTTTATTCCAAATGTAGTTAACTACAGTTATTTTTTTTTAAATGTAGCAGCTACAAACTACTTTTGAAAAGTAGTCGCTACTTCGCAACTTTTTAAAAAATAAATAAATAAAAAGCATACACATACACACCGAAATTTTTACGAATATTCGCTGCACAAAAGGACTTATAAAGTTGAAGAAATTCTACCTTCAAATTTTTAATCCTTTCCTGATAGTGAATACAGTTGATTCCGGTTATTAGGACCACATTGGAATAGGGTCATTTTGGTCCTAATATCCGGCTGGTCCGATTAAGCGAACAGGACCTGTATAGCTTCACTGAACATGCTATACACACGACATTAAACTGCCGTTATGATTATTGTATATGTTTAGTGGGCCTACAAAGAAGAAAAACTGCTGTTTACAAAAATTTTCCATTAAAAAAAATTAAAATAAAGCAAATAATGTTTTTACACTCGTTCAACCATGTGTTCCGACCAATACAGTTTTAGTTATTCTTTGAAGTCAATATCAGTTTAGTTCAGTAATCATAAGTAACTAAAAATGTGAGAGTGAAAAAATAAGTGATAAAGTGTACTTATTGGTCTTTGAAAACTTACATATTTTTGAATGTGCTAACTCTAAATGAAAAAATTTGAAATTTCACTGCAATTTTGATCTCTGCTGGAACAGTGCCGCCATGCAATAGGAGTTTCTCTAACCAGTTTTCTTCCTGCAAATATTGCTGAATTAAATTGAAAGTTACCAAGGGACCATTATTAACTTATTGCACTAACTGTTAAAATTGTTGACACACTTGAAACTCACTTCAGGAGGGCGATTTTTAATATTTTTCCATTCTGATCTCATGTTCCTTGGTCTAATTAAATGGATTTTTGGTCCCAATAAACGAATAATATTAGACTTGTGTCATGGGATTTATTTTGATTCTTTAAGATTTGGTCCAAATGAGCAGCTGGTCCAATTAACCGGTGGTCCAATCAAAGGAATTCCATTGTATTTCATCCAAGAAGCTCAACTCGGCTACTTGAAAATGTAAATAGATGTAGTCATAATTTGACTTAAATTTTATTTCGACACACATATGCATAAAATTGATTTAGATGATGAACAAAAGATCTTCTAAACAAAAGAGAAAAACTTTCATTTCCATTCTAGGAGTTAATTATATAGGAACTTATATTTTGTAGGAATTAATAAATTGATTTTGAGCTTCAAACTAGGGGTCCACTGCTGGACACCTTCTTACGCCATTGATAAAATGAAATAAAAGCATTTTTTTATTTTACCGAATAATCTCGCAATAGACTTTTTTTGTCGATATATCAACACTCAAACAGTGGGAAAGAAAAAATAAATCCTAACAGTATTTTTATTCAATAACACCACTTTTTTTTAAATACAGTAACAATTTAGTTCTCTATGTTTAAATTCAGTAATAGTAAGTTAAGAAATGGATTAAAACAGTTTGAGGGATGTTTTCAAATGTCTAAAATAATTGGTATATTCATAAAAAACTTATAGATACAGTTTTCCACAATGCAAAATTTCAACCTACGCGAGGATTCTTGGAATGCATCCCTCACCTATATATGCGAATTCATTGTTATTGATACCAAAAGCTTTTTGCTTAGCTGGCAAAGTTTACATGAAACGGAAAACTTGCCGTTGTCATGCATTTCTATAACACTGTAATATTTGTTAGCCGGCCAGAGCAGTTCAATATCCTCTTCCATAACATGTGCAGTAGCGTCCATATTAGGAGGATATATTGGCACACAAATCTCATTGAAATCTAAAACGTTCATCCACTGGACATTCTCTGCTGTCAGAAAACAAACGCAGTACTACACTTAGCAGTTATCGCTTATTCTTTTTTTTTCTAAGCCATGGTCTACACAAGGCGAATATTGGGGAAATGTGAAATTTTTGATGCCAAACAGACTAATGGCGTCAAACAGGTAGAACGTATGGCGTCAAAATAATATGTTTGGGGTCAACTCATATTTTTCAGTCTTAAGACTCTGATTGGTACAAGTTTTTTTTTCACGTAAGACTTGCACCAATCAGATTCGTTTGAAACCTCGTTTCCTTTTCTTTTTTTAAAAAACTTTATTAAAAAGTAGTTATCAGAAAACACTACAAACTACTTTTTTTTTGTATTGAACTACTCGCTACTCTACTTTTTTTGAAATGTAGGGTGCTACACTACAAACTACTAAAAAATGTTGCTACTACAGCAGCCTTGCTACTTGTAGCACGCTACTTCCAACCACTGGATGGAACACAACTCCTTTTCTGTTAGCCAATCCTGGTTATTTTTTCTTGATTGCTTCATTCAAATGGTCGAGTTGAACACAGTAGATGAGACGGAATTTACCGTTGTTGGTAGTTTGGTTGATCAAATCCATTGTGTTAATAATTAACACAAAAAATTTGATCGACCAAAAATGAATTAAATTCATGGGAAACTCAAACATCGAGCTTCTTTGAGTAGCCTAGTTTCATATGATTCCAAATTGTTACGTGGTAAATGCAAAGTGCCTCTGATATCTCGTGACAGTTTGCATGTCAGTTCTGCTCTAACATTTGAAATTTTTCATCGGCTTTTTCATTGATTAGTCGACCAGAGCGAGGAGGTATCTTTGACATCGAAATTTCCAGAAAAAAATTGAGCAACTCACTCGAGTCTGGCATTTACTCACTGCATTCTCACCGTACACTGCACAATTTTTTTAGCGTTTTTTGCAGTGTTCTTACCTTTTTTGAAGTAAAGAAGCATTACATATTGTATTTCTTTAGAAATTTCACTCATTTTTGAATTGTTATAATTTTTTAGTGTTGGCAAACTACTTAAATGTGTTCATAAACAGTTAACCTGACATGTTACCTTTAAAACAAATATTCGTCTGACGCAATCGAATTAGTGTTACCCAATATACAGACATCAATGTCATTTAGTGACAAGAAAGCGCGAGGACTTTTTAAATGACCCAATATAAAAAGGGAACCACATACTTAATTTTTCAACGTTATCCATTTTCTGCAATATTGTTTTATTACGTTGTTCAGATAATGCTTTCCGTTCTCCTACTGGACAGATTCTACATCAATGCATAATCAGAAACATTTATGTTACCTAATCATATTTCAAGTGTATTAACTATTTCATACAGCATTTGTCTCATTCACTTGCTTTAAAAATGAAATAGACCCAAAATACTCAACACAAAATTTATTTAGTATTTTATGCATTTATTTAGTTATTTATTTTGTTTATTTACTTAATGTTATTCTTATTTTGAAAATTGCAACAACCTGAAAATACTATTTTATTGCTATATTCTCTGTTATAGTTGACTGCATTGTGGAATTTGATAACTTCTGCCATTGAGAAATATTATTTAGGCCCATATGATACTGATTTTCTGTTAATAATGACTCCACTGTTAGAAGCGTCTTTCACTCATCCAAAACGAAATTTTAAAGAAAGGAGCAGGAGATTTTGGTTTGCTACGTTTGGACCCAGCTCATCACCTCTGATTTTTCCTGAATCCTTGAAGTATGTAAACAATATTTGTATAATTTAACTGTGTAATGTAAAATTTGATTTAAAAAAAATTTGTATTTATTCACACTGTCTATCTCTCTCTCTCTCTCTCTCTCTCTCTGTGTGTATGTGTAATATACACTTTTTGTTTTGAACAGAAATAAAAATACATGTTAAACTTTTTATAGGGTGTTTGAAAATTATCTTTTCAACTTTGATAACATTACTGGAATACAACCCTTTGATTTACAGGTTAATAGACCCTGATGTGGTACCCAGCTACCAGGTCTTGCTTCTTTGTAAAGGATATGGTCTGGCAGACTGAATCCTTTTTTACAAAGGCTTCCTCCAAAAAAAAGCTCATGGGATGATGTGTGGTGACTTGTTTGAACAGGAGATTTGTCCTTCTCTGTCAAACCAGCGACTTAGAAGTGTAAATTACAAAGCTAGATACCTAAAGACCAATGCCCAGTAAAGAAGGGCACAATCTTGCTGGAAAATTAATATATTTGACCTGTGGTGATGCAAACAGTTTGCGACGTGTCAAGATAACCGGTTGAGGTCTGAGAACAAAAACAAATCTACCATATACAGAAAATCTACTGCTCCCAAAAATCATGAAACTCCTGAAAAAGCCATGAGTGTGCAAAACAACCATGAAAACTTCGGACAGCCATGTTTTTCACGAAAAGATCATGAAGTTTTTAAAAAATTTCTTTGAAAGAAAATCTTTCTCAGAAAAGTCCCAATAGCACAAAAAAGTAGCCTGCAAAGTAATTACGAACTTCCACAATGTCACCATTAAAATATGGACATTATTACTGAAAAATCCTAATTAGCATCATCAATCCTTGAAAGTAACATTGACAAAATAAATAAGTAAATAAATAAGTATTGTGAAAATATAACCAAAAGTGAAGTATTTTAAATGCCCTCGGTAGGAGTACCTACAAGTCCTCAATGCTTTCGGTCTTGCGAGTGGCAACCGAGAATATTATTGAAATTTTTCCTCATGATAATCGTCTTATGAAGGTGACATTTGAAAATTAATCATTAATTGCTTTAAAATGCTTATAGCTTTTTCTGCAGCCAATTTAAGCCCTTTGAGCATCGGAGTGTTGTCAAAATCCTCTCACGGTTTTCTGAATTTTTTTTATAGGTTTTCTAACAAAACTAATTTTAAAGAGATTAGAATTTCTTCACCTAGACAAAGCTATTTTGAAAATTATTGATTTGTCAAAAAGTTTTGATTAGTATTGGCTCCAGGATAGCAGAATTCTTACTCTATTTGTCAGTTGAGAAGTAAATTTTTTTTAATTGCAATGGGTATTTGTGTTAAAGATATTTATTTTTAACATGTGCCTTTTGATGAAAAAGAAGGCTAAGGATAGCTGAATAAGGTTGGGAGAAAATACAGAATAAGGGGGTTCTTCATTGTATCAGAAAAAAAAAACCATGCATTATTGTGTATTGCTGTTTTTTTTTTTTAAATTGTGCTTTCTTTTCTTTTCTCTCTTTTTTTTTGTGCAGTTGTGTAAAATTCTTTTAAATATAATTTTATGATTTTCTTTTTATTAAAAAAAATAATAATTTATCCATTTACATTAAAAAAATTGTGAAAGTTTTAAATTTTATCTTGAGTTACTCTTTAATATACTTTCAGGATTGTTTTAAAACGATGTAAACTGCCTTTATTGTCTGATGATATAATAAGTCCTACTGATGAATTCAGTGCAACTCCTACATCACAGAATTCAGAGGTATCACATAGTTGGATACAAGAATTTTTTTTTTCCTGTGAATAAATATACTCTTTTAATTTTGCTATAAAATTGTGTTGAATGTGTTAGTTAATTACGAAAAACAGTTGTAGATTTTTTTTATTTATTTTTTTTAATTGGTGAAATAGAAGAATGCTTTTGTAGCATTTTTATTATTGAGTACTTAATCCTCTTAGTTTTAACAACATTTTTTCTTGCTTGCGATTATTCCACATCTTTGTATTCCTTTTTCTAATTAATGTAAAGAACAATATCCCTATATTCCCATATTCTGTTTTGGTGATAAAAATAACTACGAGAAGCATTAAAAGTTTTAATTCTTATGATATTGAATCTCTTCTTTCTGCTTTAGTAATTAGAAACATGGTCTAAAATAACTCTGTGTATTAAATCTTTTTCAGGATAGTATTGTCCATGAAAATGTTGCGACAGAACTGCAATTAAAGTCCGTTTTTGCAAAGCCTTTTGCTGTTAAAAATGAAAACAAGAGAGAAAATCATACTCCTATAACCAATAAGAGATCGCGATTAAGTGCAAAAATGAGTATTGATGATTTACCAAGTGAGGTAAGTTTTCTTTCACTATGATATATGCATTAACTACTTACTTCTTTGTTGTAGTAAAAATAAATATTTTTCCAATTTAATAATAATAGGAAAAATATAAATAAAAGTAGGCTTAATCTTTCATAAAAATTATGCTAAACATGTAAAACAGATAAAATATTTCCTTCTGGAACTATTTAGTGATAAAAAGTTTTAAAGTAGCCTTATATGATTAAAAACTGTGATGACCTGTCTGCCCCTCCCCAGAAATTCAGTGTGCCAACTTATGAGTTGAACCACACCATGTCTGCAGACATCTGCTTCCAGGTCAATTATTCCCTATTCCACATCGATTAGTCCGTAACAAAGATGAAAGTGCAATAACCAGTGTGTGATAACCAATTTGTCGGTGTATTGCATGTAGTTCTACCTTAGTCCTGACTTAAGAGCGGTAACTTACTTCTTAAAAGATGACTGTGTTCACTGCCATCAACTCCCTACATGTATAAATACTACATGACTTTTTAATCCCTACATGTATGTCCATAAACAAGACTTTATCTTTGTGTGAAACGATCTAACCACATAACAGACCGCATACATTCTAAAACATATTTGTAAACCTTTATATGGCCTTTATTAAGATTGCGATTTACAAGATATTCTTCATGTTTTTGTTAAAATACAAGAGTCACATGCTTCTTCTACTACCTTTAGTTCTTAAAGACTGCAACCTTTGATTCTTACTTGTTTGAATGATATATTTGCAACTGATACTGCAAAACCTATTGTGCCATCATTCCAAATAATTTCCCCCTTTACAAAGGTATTTATTCAACTTCACCTGACTTGGTTTTACATTAGATCTCACAACTGTGTATGATGAAAGCAAGACTTTCATTATGTGTTTAAACATACGTATTATGTTTTTAGTGTGATTTTACTCTTTACCATCATTTAGAGCAGTATCTGGCCGTTGATTCTGTAATAAATGTTAGTCTTCATGGGTACAACTGTACCCATTACTTTCAACACCTTTTATATGCATTGTTTGGCCGATTTGTGACAGATTTCACATGAGTATAAAAATTAAAAATAAGTTAATGAAGTGTTTTTTCATTCCTATGTAGTGTTAACTAAATTGTAATTGTCAGTTGTGAATTTTACTTTTTTTAGGAATTTATCAAGATTGACTCTCCAGCATTGCCTGTTGTTACAAAAAGAAAAAGCATAAGAAAAAGGAAAAGGTACATAATTTACTAATTTTTGTGCAACAGTTATGCTGGCATCAATCACTAACTCAGGGCTTATAGGAACAATAGTTAAATTTCAAATAATTCAAAAGATGTTTAAAAATAAGCATTTCTACTTCTTCGAGAATTCCTTCTATAGTTAGATTAGAAATGAAAAATATTGTATTTTATTATTTTAGAAACACATATCAATGGATAAAGATCAATTGCTATCAAATGTTGATTTTAGGGTAAAATTTCAAAACAATGTCTTGTACATCAATATCAAAAAAGTTAAACTAGTTTTCCTGCAAAATAGACATTTAATTTTTTGTTAGAAGCTTTTGCAGTATTCCTAAATGATGTGAGGAACAGAAGGAGCTGAAAACGTTTAATTATGCTCAGTTAAATCTTTTAGTTTTCATTCATTTATTCTTTGGCATTGCTGAAATTGAGTTAAAATTAAATTTATTCATTCATACACTTTTTCTTCTAATTTATTCATCATTACAGCCAAAATTACCTGATGGTTTCCTTCATGGTTTTGGTTTCTTAACCTTTCCCTTAATGGTTTCAATTTGGGGGATGGTAACAAAATACTCAAAAATCCTTTCCATCTAGAAATCAAATTTTTCATATTTATTTCCTGTATGCAGTAGTAGTCTTATTAATGGTTAATTGTGTATGTGTATTATACTGTTACATGTAGAACATGTAGAACATGTATAGAGTATATGAGGTAGTGAGAAGCAAAAGGATGTAAATGCCAAAATTATAAATTTGGAGATAATCAGTACAAATAGTGGAAGAACCTCTCCTCTGTTTTAGGGCAAGATAATGTACTGATAGCTTTGGTGGGTGCTGCTATACAGCATAATTTAGAAAAAAATTCAAAGAAAGTCTACCTAGGATCTGAACTTTAAACCTGTTTTTCTGGAGACTTAAAAAAGTCCACTTACATCCCTTTGCCTTCACTATGTATTGAATTTATGTCTGCATTGCTTTAAATTTTGTTGCATATATTTATAGCTTTGTTCCTTCCTTGTACAATGACTTATCACAGTCTCAAGATACAAGCAACATTGAAAGCTTCAGTGATTCACAAGAGTAAGACCTTAGTTTTTAGCTCTCAATTAAAATTTTAAAACATTCTCTTATCATTAGAAAATTGAAACATTTGCTTTTTTTTAATTCCATTGTTGCTGCTAATACATTAAAAATATTAACTGATTTTTGTCTCTCATTGTGTGTAAAATCTCAATCAAGAATTTTCTGGTCTGACACAGATGCCACCACTCTTGATGCACCCATATGATTTCTGGATAATGCTAACCTTTAAACAACATGTGGCAAAATCTCATGAAAGTCTGACATTAAGTTAGACGTTAAAAGCCCGGAGTTTTTAGTAAGACTCCTAAAAGTCTCCCTCCCCCCTCCATCTGGTCCCTAAAAGTCCTTATTCCCATCAAATTGATCTGTAAGTTGCCTTTTTTCTGTACTCTACTGGAAAAAGTTCAGGGTTTTCTTAAAATATTCATCAATTTTAGATTTCATTTTGAATAAACCGTACCTTAACACTTAATTTTTACTTCATTTATTAATTCAGTCATTAGGATGAAAAAACAGGGAATTTCTAAATACAAAACCTATCAATTTGTTTGGAAATATATAGATTTCCATTAATTTATGGTATAGTAATTAAGATGAGTGTTTGTTTCATAATTGTGTGTGTACTTGAGTTGAGTTTTGTACTGAAGTTGTACAATAAATTTGATTTTTAAGTTTGGGTAGGAAATTGTATGTAAGTGTGGCCAATTATTTTTTGCTTTTTAGTTCCTGGGGTTTTTTTGAAGGCAGTTTGTTTTATTTAAAAATAACTTATACACCCTGTACATATTTCAACTTATTTGAAAGTATGGTGTTTTTTAGCATTTGGTTCCCTTGTTCCCTACAATGTTTTATATTTTGATAATATTCATATGTGTATTTTAAATTTTCATTGATTTGTTTTATTTATTTTTGTGAACTTAATTTTAGTTAGTACTGAATTATTGACAATTACTTTTTAAAAATACCATTTCTCTAAATAAAATGTTTATTAAAGTGGTATTTTATCTTGTTTTCGCTGCCTGTTAAGTTTATACTTTTAATCCTTTATTACTTTTATTCAAATGACTTAGTGGCTACAACTTTGCATTGTTACAATCAACTTATTTTTCATACTTAAAACACATTTTGAATTAAAATTAAGTGGGAGTTATTATGGCAAAAAGAGTGTTGGGCTTTTTAAATGTTTCTAAAGAGCAAAAAGATATTCTTTATGATATTTGTAAATTTTACTGTACTCAAAAGTAATTGGCTGGTTCAAAAATTTGCACATTAACCTGTAAATTTTTGCCTTATAAAATGTTTAATTAAAATACTTTGACAACAAATTAAGTAAGCAGCACAATTTTTTAATGTGCTCACAAATTGTTTAATGTGCTCACAAAATGTTGACTTGTTGATACGTATGCATGTTTAAATATATTGTTCTACAGTAGTGTAATTATTTTTTAAAGTTAAGGAAATTAAAAAATAACAAATGCATGTAGTGATATCTGGAATTTCAAAAATATTACTCTAGAAAACCTGGAAGTTACACTGAGTTAAAAGTAGTTACTCTGGTTTTTGAGTGATTCGTTATTGTGTAACTAGTTAATAAATACTTTTGTTCAAAAAGCATTGTAAAAATGTATCATGACAACCAGTTCTTTGATTAGTTTTGTAATGATGAAATGTTACATGCTTAATTTCTGGTTAACTTTCTTCAAAGCTGAGTAAGGAAGGTATTATTAAATCTGATTTTTGACTACCTTAATAATCTATGTAAAGTTTCATTTAATTTAAATGTATTTTTTTCCCCTTAGGGTTAATAGCGTATCATCTCAAGAAGATCCAGTCATTGAAAGAAATGTGGTTAGTAAATTCTTTAATTTGGTTGTTAGTTTTTAAAATTATTATTGATGTTAAAACACTGACATAGTTATTGACCTGAATAGAATTCTCTGAGCCAATTTTATTCTTTTCATGCTGGCTCTAAATAATCTCTACTGCTTCATGAACATAAAGCTCATTATGTCTTTAAAGTTTATAAATGTTTACTTCTAGAATTCTAACTTCAACAATCCTCTTTCCCGCAAAGTTAATTTCCAATTGAAAACGAAAGGAAAAATTAATTTCCTACTGTAGTGCATTATCAATGAAAAAGAAACTGTTTAAAAAACTCTTTGACCACAATCTGACTTGACCTTAACACATAAATTCCTCTCCTTGCTGAAAATAATGATTACTGTTTAAATCTTTTGTATACTTTTAGATCCCATGTAATTAGTAATATGAAGGGGTTTAATATTATCTTTTTCACTAAAGTGAAAAGCTTGTAACGACCATTGAACTGCAGCTGAGAAGATATGGTCTTTCTCCTCTTCTACTTCCATAGTTCAGTTTTAAACTCCCCATACTTTCACCTTGTCTTTACCTTTAGGTATTACTGAATTCATAATCTAGCGATAAGTTCAATAAGAACTACAGCACAGGCTTTTCATTCCTTTCTATTGTCCCTCATGTTGAAGCCTAAAACCTGTCACTTTCGGAACTAATGTACACACCTGACGTTAGTTCTTGTTAAGAAAAAAATTGCTCTTGTTTCAAAAGCTTAAAGTGTCATGACAATCAGAGTATCCCAATAAAACACTGTCATAAAACTCAATGTCCCTTATCATTGAAATTATATGCCTTCAAGTCTGGACTTAAGAAAAGTGATGTGAAAATATCATGGTATCACAACAACAAAGTTTGGCTAAAAATGTTAGTTTTGAATGTTTCAAAGTACAGTAGAGTCTCAAAAATCCAAGGTAATTGGTGCTCACGTTACCTCGTATTACTGAAAGCTTGAACTATCTGAAAAAATCTTAGCTATTGAAATTTAACACTTTTTACGCGACATAAGGATGTGTCCCTTTTTACTTCTTTGTCCAAGGAAAAGTATGCATTGTCTTTACAAAAAAATGTATCACTCAAATTAAAACGAATAATATCATAATTAATAGAAGATGCAAGTAAATAAACCATTTTTATACAAGTGGAACTGAGCAAAATTATACACCGTGCATTTTGATTTCATTCAAATGTTCCAAAACAGTTATTTAGTTGGTATAAGTGGTAAAACTGTGAATTTCAAGTTTATTTTCATATCAAATTATCTCCAAAACATATCTTGTTCTATCTCTAGTAGTCAGTAAATATTTCATACCACTTGGCAAGTATTGTTGATGTCAACCTATTATTTTATTTATTACTTTATTGTATGTAATTAAGGAATTTTTACAATCGCTAATGATTTTGGTTTTCAGATTTTAATATAAATCATATTTTTAGCCTATTTAAAGATGTACCTTAAAATGTCAATAAAGCACCTCCAACTAATCGAAATCTCGGAATTTTGAGACTCTACTGTATGTATTTCCAGTTTTATTCATTATGATAAGTATTTAAAGTGATATTTTAATGTTCAATTTAGAAGGGCTATTTAGAAACGCAATTATGTATGTAATATGACTTTCAGTTAAGAAGTAGAGAGTCAAATTCTACTGCAAGTTTTCACTTTATCCCCCCCCCCCTCTCCCTCTTAGAAATTTTATTGAAAAATTAAAATTTTTGTTTCAGATCTTACTTTTTATTTAGCAGAATCAACTGCTGCTTGCACAGCTGTATTGTCTGCGTAGCAGAATTGGCTGCTATCGACAAGGACTATAGTTAAAAGAAGCAGGGGTTTTCAAACTGGGGGCTGTAACACCCTGGGGTGCTGTAGGAAGAGGTGAGGGGTGTCACAAAGTGCTCATGTTATCAATTTATACTTGTATGTTAGGCGAGTTTGCCAAATAAGGTCATTTAGACCAATAAGACCATCCCAGGTTATGAAATGTGGTTTAATCTATGTAGAAATTTAGGATCCCTTTCAATTTTAGTTTGATAGTACTTTGAGTTGCTTTTGGTTTCAATGCTGCATGAAGTAATTTTTACCTAGACTTTTCCTTGTTACGGCCCATGTTCTTAATAAGGTTTTTTTTGTTTTGTTTTGTTTTTGTTTTTTTTTTGCTAAAACTGCTGAAAAATATAATTTAAACTTAAAATTTTTTTCACTTGGTTTAATTTCTTTCTTAGTTTTTATGGGTCATCTGATGAATATGCAAAAGCCGGATTGATATTAGGATTTGATCCTAAGGATATCCTCATTTAGCACACTTTTGCACTTAACTCAAATAATACTAGGGTGGGGTGTAAAAATTCTAATTCTTCAAAGGGTGCCACGAGTATGAAAAGTTTGAGAACTTCTGCTTTAAGGTTTCAGAAGCTTAGTTTGTCTATGATTCTTTTTATGCACCTCAATATAAATTAATTGCACCTCAAGTAAAAATTCTATCTTCCTTTTCCACCAAAGATTTGTACTTCTCAGAAAGGGCACGACTTATTGTAGGCCACATTTTTTTAACTTCCTCCCCCCCCCCCTAATGTACATGACTCCCTGCATCTCATCTCTAATTAATGACTGCATATTTTATTGCCTGATAAAAAAAATCTGCGCTCTGTTGTGGACACAAAAACAATTGTGTTCCAAATAGAATAATACCCTGTCAAAATCACCTCCTCCCCTGCCTGTACAGGAATAATTATATAGTTGTTGCAGTTATCACCAAGAAAGAATCAGTGAGGATTATTCATTTATTTGATAGTACACTTTCTTTACTGTATATGTCCATGTATTGTTGGTGTATATGGAAGTAGATAGATTTTCTTGCTTTTTTAAAAAATGTTTTTTCAGTGCATAGATTACTTACTTTTTCCCATATTTATAGATTAATCTGCAAAGGTTTTCTGATTTTTCTCTTTGCTTTACAGGAAAAGGATGCTGATTTAGCACAAAATTCTGAACCTATAATAAATAGTATTGAAGAGAATCCCAATTCTGAACCTCATCAAAGTAATATAAATGTGATTGAACCGCCTGCTGAGAGTGCAATGGAAATTGATGATGGTGTTCATGCTGTGTTCAGTGATCATGTTATTGATGATATAAATTTAAAAGCTTCTGTTAGTGTTGAAAATACTGTAAAAGCAAATCTCAAAATAGTTCCAAAAAGTAAAACCTCTTTAAATAAAGAGAATGAGTTAGGTAATGTTATTTGCCTAGAAGATTTAACCAGTGTGAAAGATATTCCAGTGACAGAGAATAAGAAAATTAAAACTTGTGAAAAACCTTGTTCCCTTGATAATGAAGGTCAGGAGAAATTTTCTGTTTTTTCAAAGACAGCAATGAAGAAAACTGTTAATACCAGAAAAAGGAGAAGTGCAAAATTAAATCATACATATGATGAAAGTGACAGTAAACAACGCAAAGAGGATACCTCTTTAAAACTAAATCATTCTTGTATTGAAACTATTGAAATAAATGATTCAGATGAAATTATTCCAAGCTCTCAAAGTTCATCTGAAAATGATAACCATTTAAAACTTTCTTTCATCGAGTCAACATCGCCAGATGCTTCAAGTGTTCAAAAATTGCTTATTTCTCAGGATTCCTCATTGGATAATAAGGGAATCAAAAGTTCTGCTGAAGTAAAAGAAGCTGGGCCTGATTTAAGTACTTCTAAAATAATCAATATTGAATCATCACCTCCTAAGAGTCAGAAAAATGGACTTCAATCGGAAGATTTTACCAAAACTTCTCAAAAGGAAGAGGATGTTGATAATTTGAAAGTGGATAAATTTTCCGATAGTTTTGTTCTGGAATATATAGCAACAGATATTTCAAATAAAGTGGAAACTGACGTAACTGTACCATCCTCATTAGAAAAAGAACTGAATTTTGAAAGTGAAGCTATTGATGGCAAGGGCTCTAAAGAAGTTATTCAGAACAAAAGCTGCAGTGAATTGAATGTAGCTGCACCTAATGAAAAGGATGATTCAGACATTGAAATAATAGAAGTACATAGTAATTCTAATTTAGAAGACACTACAAATTCCGAAGTCAATCTTAGCAAAAAATCACTTCAAGCAAAAAAACGGCGAAAATCTTTGACTGCTTTTGTAAAGAATACTGGAATAAAATTAAGGCGCAGAACATCTGACTTCTGTGAAAGAAAAGTAAATAGCGATTGTGAGAAAATCGACTGTGATACCTCAGTGATAAATGAAACTCCTCTTTTAAACAATGATGTATCAGATGACAGTAAAGCTATCAGTAACTCATCACAAAAGGCAGTACAAAAAGAGCCTGATATGGAAAGTGAAAGCAGTGCTACTAAAGTTCTAAAAGAAACTGAAGATGTATGTACAAAAACTAAATATTTCGGTGGATTCGCCAGTGACACTAAAGGTAACATATGCGAACTACCAGTGTTGCTAAAGGTAAATGCAACAAATGAATTGATATCTAGCTCTAAACCAGCAAAATATAATTTAAGGAACCATAAATTGCCTCATATGCTTGAAGAAAAGGAAAATGACAATTCATTTTCAGATTTAGCAATTCATTCTCCACCAAAGTCAGCTATCGAAACTGAAAATGCTTCTGATGATCAAATTAGGGTTTCCAATATCACTTCTTGTTCAGGAAATAATTCCTTAGAAGTGAAACAAAACAACTTGCTGGGTGATGATGTGATGGAACTTGATAAAAGTGAAAAAGAAACCATTATTGACAATTTACTTCCTCCAAACTCTGTTTGTTTTGTAAAAATTGAAGCTATTGAATCTCTTGCTAAATTGAGTAAAAGGCTGAATATGCAAGAAAAAGAATCAATTCTTTCTTGTTCTAAATCAGTATCCAGTGCTGAACCTGGAGTAACTAGTTGTGATGAAATTGATGAAAAAATTGGTGATAGAGTTCCAAGTTCTAATGTAAGAGAAATAAACGATCAAGTGCAAAGCACAGTTAATTCTTTGATAGATGATGTTTCTAAAAGTGCTTGTATCTCTGTTATTGATGAAAATGTTAATTGTGAGTCTGTCACAGCTAATCAAAGTGATTTGCATGTAGAAACAAAAGCTTTGAGAGCTGGTAGCTTACAACCCTCTCAGGAAAAAACAGTTGAAAACTTCTGTGATTCATGTCCTGTATTCAGTGAAGTAATGGAAGAAGAGGAAAGTATTCTTTCTGAACAAATTTCTGATATCATTACTAGACTTAATGATAATGAACAGAATGATAGTCAGAAAGTTGTAAGCATTTGTAATTCACCAAAGAAATTTGCTGCCAAAGAAATAATGGAAGAAAATAACTCTGAAAACTTTGATTTGGTTGAGGTTAATGATCTGCATTCTAATAATAGTGATGCTGGTGCATGCTCGCTACAATCAACTCAAGAGTCAACCTGTAATGAAGACGCTCAATCAGTTGCTTTTGGAACAGATCCATGCAGAGAAAATAATTCGCAAGAAAATGTTATTCTTAATGAAACAGATGTTAAAGATAATGTTGAATCAAAAATGCTTATTCATAATGAATCCAAAGATATCTCTCTGAGCTTATCATCAGCAACTTCTAACTGTTGTAATGAAATCGATGAAAATATTGATGATAGTATTCCAAGTTCTAATGTAAGAGAAATAAATGATCAAGTGCAAAGCGCAGTTAATTCTTTGATGACAAAGTCCTTCAGCAACGAAAATGAAAATGATATATGCATAAAAAGTACTACATGTGATGAGAATGAAATTTTAATCTTAGTTGATTCTATTATTTCCTCATTAGAAGTTGAAGAACTTTGTTCAGATAGTATTCATGAAAATCCTTCAAAATTAAGTTCTATGCACCACGATCAGAATAAAGATGGTTTTTCGAAAGACATTCAGTCTAAGTCTTTAAAAGAAACCCAAAGTGCATGTGAGTTGCAACTTGAGCACGAGAGCATAATAGACTTAAATCATATAGAAAATGAAAATATCTTGGTTCCAGATCAGTCTTCTGAGGTCCATACATCCGAAAAAGGCTCGAAGAAGAGGAAAGCTAAACCACCAGTTCGGTCACCATTCAATTTCAGGCATCGTTCCAAAACTGATGCTGTTCAAAACAAACCTTCAAAATTTTTTCAACCGGTTGCAAAGGATGTACTGTTTGAGATTTTGAAAAAATCTTCTATGTTTCAAAGTGAAATTGAGAAGAATATGGATGATCACTTGCCTTCAGAGAAAACATTAAGTGCAAGTAGTGCTGATGAACCACCTAATATTTTAGACATAGATAATGTTAATGTTATCAATGAATCTCTTGATTGTGAGGAAGTAATGATAGATTATGCACAGCCTACAAAGATGGAAATAAATAATGATGAGTTGACAAATCTACATACACGCTTAAATGCTAACACTGCTCCCCATACAAGGAGGAGTCAAATAATAGCTGCTTCACATATGGTCTCCAATTCTGTTGGAAAGCAAATTCCGAAACCAGTTGAAGAAAATGGTATAAAATTACCAACATCAAGTATTCTAAAAAAGGAGAATTCTGTCTCTTCCAGGCTATCTTCTAAGGTGAGTTCATTGTAAGACCCAAAAATATATATTACAGTGAAGCTCCGTTTATACGTTTCTCTTTTATACGTTTTTATCAATTATACGTTTTTAAAATTGGTCCCTGCAAAGTCTAATACACATTAACCTGTATCTATTATACGTTTTTTCATTTGTACGCTTTTTTCAAACAGTCCCTTCAAAAACGTATAAACGGTGCTTCACTGTATATTTGCATTTGCTTAGTTCAAGTATATTTATTTGTAAATATTTTTATGCTTTACAAAGTGCTTCATGTAGTAAGATTTTCTCTCCCTAGATTGAAGCATTTCTTTCTTTGCATTTAAGCATCCAAGCTGTTATTAAATTTTACTTTCTAGCTTACTGTAAAAAATATATTTATCACTTCATTGCTATATGCCATTATAGATATATTTTCTGATATACGAGGCGTGATCAAAAAATATGGTGAATAATTTCTTCTTAGTAAAAGTAATAAAGTTATACAGAATTTAATTTAATCTCCTTCAAAGTAATGTGCTTGGCGAGCACTGCACTTATCCAAATGCTGACTCCATGACTGGAAGCATTTTTGGAAGGCGTCTTTCAAAAGGCCTTTCAGCTGCTCAGTCGTGGCCCTCTCATTGTCAACAATGGTGTTAAAATGTTTTCCTTTAAAAAAAGTTTTAATTTTTGGGGAGAGCCAGGAGTCGCATGCTGCTAAATCCGGTGAGTATGGTGAATATGGGCAGACAGAAATACTTTTTCGGGCCAAAAAGTCCCGAAACACGATTTTCCTTCTGTTCATCACTTAAAAATTTGGGGACCAATTTTGCCCTCACTTGTCTCATTGGCATCTCATCAGTGAAAATGCTTTGAATGGAACTGTACAAGATGTTAAGGTCTTCCGATACTTTTAGAATAGCAGTTCGCCTGTTTGAACAAATCATTGTTCCCACATTTTGCACATTTTCTTCTGTTTCTGAGGGTACTGGAAGTCCCCCACGCAGCTCATCTTCAACAGACTCATTTCCGCTTTTAAATCAGCCATACCACTTGTACACAATCTTCAGAGTTACCACATAATCGTCCTACACCAATTTTAACATTTCATGAGCGTTTTTAGTGTTTATTTGGATTGTAAAACAAAACTTGATGTTAATATGTTGTTAAAAATCCATGTTGCGCAACAGACACGATAAAATCAACCTCATTCTAGCAACTCTGGCAACTGACTGACTAGTTCGAACATGTTAGAAACTAGTTAGAACATATCCCTGCCTGTCTTAGCTAATCATGCTTCTGGACAAATTACAGCATATGGATGTAGTGTCTGCGGTTGCTGCTTTAAAATTCTTTCACCGTACTCATTGATCACACCTCGTATCATGTGGTGGTGAATATTACTACAAGGTTACTACAATTCAGGGTTCTTATTTTTTTACATTGCTACGAGGAAAACTTATCAAGTTATTTCTTTCTTTCTTTATTTTTTTGAAAATTATTTTTGTAGAATGTGGAGACTTTGTTTAAATGTGTTGTTGAACAAATAGTTGCAAGTGTTATTTAATTAGAAGTATTTGTCTTCTTTCGAACAAAAATCTTCAGCAAAAAAAAGGAAAATTTCTATTTTGCAAATTTGTAACCACCTAGTTGAAGTACTCAGGCCACAATATATAATGCATATGCCACCACCAAATTTCCACTTATAAGTCTGAAACCCCATTGACTAAGGAAGAACGAAAATTGTTTTGCAAAGAGGAAGCATAACTTGACTAAATTTGTCTTCAGGAGCAAAATATTAATGAAAAAAGAGCAAGAAAATCCACAGTGAAAGTAGTTCTTCCCCTTGGGGGATTGGGAGTCGAGATTAGCCAGATTGATTTTCAAAAAGCTTTTGATAAGGTACCACATGTTGCTATTCTCAACATTGAGAAAAAGCAGGAAAAATATTAAAAATTTGACAAAAAATTAAAAGTTTGCAGATGCTCCCCTTTACTTTCCCACGACAGCATAATGTTTTGCTAGGAAAGAGGAGCACATTTGTGTTAGATATAAAATGTGTGGTATGTATCTTGTATATATCAAAAAAAAAAAAAAAAAGAAAAGTATTTTGATTTTTAATCTTATATACATAGATATCACAATATTTTCAATCACAGGACTTCAATCAAGATGCTGTATGGGCCATTTGTATGTGCTTTTTTGTATTTGATTGTTAGGGATCAATTTTAAGATCTTAAAAGCAGAATTTACTTTGTATTTAAGTATGCAATTAAACATTAAAAACAAACGTTCAATAGCAGCTGTTTCAAAATGGTTAACAGCTCCGGAAAATAATAATATAAGAGCTTTACTTTGCAAGAAAATACAATGAGTTTCTTTTTTTTCCCCCTAAAGTTTGAATGTACTATCTTTAGTTTACTTGAAAGTCCATGATATTCCTATCAGTATTTAGAAAAAAGCATTTCTGCTGAAAAATATACAGTAGTCAGTCATGTACAATCAACATTAGAATTTTACATGCTAATACCTATGCAAATAAAATAGTGCGAGTTAACAATGCTGTTAAAAATGATGTAGATACTTTTATTTTAATGTACAAAATTTTGAATTCTCTACCCATTAAACTAATCTCTATATGTTAAAAAAAGTAAGTTCAAAGAAATTGGGAAAGAAAGTCTGTGGCGGACCTGCGTCCATTAGACCCCAAAACACCTACAGCCTTGAAAAAATAATTTTGTTATACATTTTTTTTTCTGTTCTTTTTGTTTTCGGGTTGGAGTGAGATTTTAATGTTTTTCTATGTTTCATGAGTGTTTTACTAAAACTGTATTTTCTACAGGAAGGGAGCGTGATTTTTATTTTGTTCTAGTTGTAACGCATATTGTAGCTGATTCTTCTTTACAGGCACTTTAAATCTTCACAAATCAAATAAGATTGCAAAGCAACCTTCGGGGGGTTGGTGAGCAATAGCAAGCAGGGGCGGAGCCCCCTAGAATTAAAAAAAAAAGCCTTTATATTTTTTATTCAAAATCCAAATGCTTTTATTAATTTTTTTCATGATTGTTTTAAAAATGAATCATGTATTCAAATACATGAATTTCAATGCTTTAGGGATTTAATTTCTGTTAAGTAATGCTTTATAAGTGCAAATGTTTTTCTGAATCATAACCAAACCATGCCCACTGCAAGAATAACAATGCTGAATTGTTAACGCAATTAAATTGATAAAATTATCTCATTAACTTTAGTAATTTAATAAACTCTAATTTTAAAAGTTTCATTTGTAAACAAGGTTTTTTTTTGTGTTACTGCTGCTTTTTCCTTTAATAAACTTATTATATTTCCTCTTCAGAACCGGGTGACATTTGCTGATCCACTAGTACATGAAAAATTAATTGAAGAAGGATCAGATTGGAATGCTATCGAAATAACTGTAGTTAGTGATAAACCTCTATGTGATAGTAAGAAACGAAAGAGGATTATAAGTGGACGAAAGAACAAGGTGAGATTCAACTTATTTTATTTATATTTTATCAAGCTCACCCAGTTTTATGCACAGTGGCGTACTGGGCCGCCGGGATACCGGGAAAATTCCCGGCGCGCCTGTGTCCTTAGTGCGCCAGTGCCTAAGTCGTTTTTTTTTTTTTTTTAAAGGATTTTGTACTGGATATTGCGGTTCCATTTACCATAAGATTTATTGTGTGGAATGAACAAGTAAGACGACCGTACTACTTCATATTATTTTTTTTTAAAGTACAATTTACGAATCGTAAAAACAACAATAAGTAGCGCCGACTTGAACTGAAATGAAACTAATAAACCTTTCCATTTAAATTTTTGTCTAATACCGTGGTTCCAAGATTGTTTTGAAACATCTAACATATCGTCTTGATGTCGGTTCCAACAAAGTAAAAGAAAAGCAAAAACTTTGGTTTCATCAAATTTGCGGGCGGGGAGTGCGACTGCAGCCATACACACAAAAACACGTAGCTCCTTTTCCCTGGATTCGCCACTGATATAATCTCAACTAACAGCGAAAAATGAATAAAACTGAAATAAGAGCATTGCACAGCCCTTTAGTGTTATTCATGATTCAGGAGCACCGCGGAATATTTCAACAGTTTCATAATTCTCCTATAGTGAAGTAATTGCAAATTTCGTGGCGCTGGCGTGGCGCCCCCATGAGGACTTCACGAAGCTCTGACCCCCCCCCCATTTTTCTTGTCGCTTAAAAAATGTTTTAATTGACGATTTTTCTACTCTCTATTCCTGACACCTGGAAATTCTGAAGTGCATAAGTTTTGCTGTAATCCTTTAATCGCTAATTTTTAAAAACGAGTGATTGTTGTTTGTTTTTGACTGCTTCAATATTTCAATCATAATTATGAGCTCATTTGTTTAAATATTAAATTTATTTGTAATTATTACTTGTTTAAGATTTTGAGCAGTTATGAGGGACTTATATCCCGATTTTTATAATAATGTTGAAAATAATTTCACGTTTTTAAATTTGAGCAAAAATTTTTATTTATTTTAACAAAGATTCTTTAGTCTCTTGAGCCGTGGGCCCCGCTGTGGTGTGCCCCGCTCCTCGTACTGCGGCGTCTGCGGTTACGTAGACCCAGGCTGCCCCTTCCCCTATTTTTTCAGGCCTTTAAGAATATTTTTTATACTCTGTTGTAGGCGAATAGTTTCTTGAAGGGTCTATTTTTGTCAGCTTGAATTTTGAAAAGACAGGATATAACAGAAACTTCTTACAATTTACAATGAAAAAGTTATTGATAAACTGTTAAGTCAAGAAATGAGACGACTTTTATCATTGTGAGGATATTTATTAAATTATTCCTTTAAACTTTACGATAACCTTTTACTTATTTTTTAGGAAAATGCCCGCTTTTCCTTTTAAAGAAGCATCATTATGTACATATATTATTAATTCATAACTTCTCTTATCTGATTCCACAATTGCCATTATTGACTTCAGCTCATTTACTTATTTCATAAAATTCGTTCACAATTATTCATAGATTTTCCGTTATTTTCAGATAACATTATATTACGTTTTTACGTTTATAGCCATGTTACTTTAGCTTTGGATGAAGTAATAATTTTGATTAAAAGAGCAATTTCTTGTACACAATGATACGGTAATCACAATTTTTAAATATAATTTTAAATCCAAAAGAATCATATTATAATAAAATATTTAATGTTATCAATTGTGTATCGGTAATCAATATTATTTTAATTCGTTCAAAAGAAGCAGGAAAGTCAATGACATGTAATCAGTTAAATTAGAAATGTCTTAAAAGCTTTACAGGTTCCTTTTGCAAAATTTCTATGCAATTATTAAAAAATTTTTGGTTGGAGGGCAGTGTAACCAGAAGGGGGGCTCACAGTCCCTACCCCCCAAAATGGAGAAAGGAAAGTGATTTTAATTTAAATAAATAATAATACTGTCGGGTGAAAATCTTTGAATGAAAAATATTCAATAGTTACGTCTTATTGGTCATTTAATTATACCACCCCCCCCCATTCCTTTTCTTTTTTCCTAGTTCATCTGTAAATAAGAAAGTCTTAAAAATGCTACTCCTCCGAAGACCCCCCCCCCCCACGCACACCGAAAGCATTATGTATCATCTTAAATTTCGTTTCCAAATCTTCAATTCTGCAAAATTTACCGGAACGTCCCCAAATACCCAGCAAGTTTGAAAATTGCGTTTTCGGAGCTTTAATTTCGAAAACTTACCGGCTCTTGTGTTACAAAATATGGTATTACAATAACATTTTTAAGACGTGAATTAAAGAGAATATACGGGCAAGGGTCCCCGAACCACCTTTCTCTAATTAAATAAAATTAGGTTCTTTAGACTACACTTGCAAAAAAAAATCGGGATAGTCCCTGAATACAAAATATTCCTTCTGTTTAAAGACCATAATTTTGAAAAAAAAATTTAAGGAAGACCTCCAGAACCTCCTTTCCGTAAAATCTTCAAAATTTGTCGACAATTGCGTTTTTGAAACTTCAATTTCGAAAATTTGGAGGGGGCGGAAAATTGATTTCGATCTATTAAAAAAATTATCAGGGTCAGTCCCTGAAGCTCCATTCCTTACCCAAAAGTCCAAAAATATGGCGTATAATCGCGTTTTTGAAGCTTCTATTTCTAGAATTTTTAATGTGCTCCAAAAAAAAATTTGCGCCACTGTTGGAGGGGTGTTCTAAGACTAATATCACACCAAAAGCCGATGTAACGCAGGTAACAAAGAGTTATCTTTTCTCCTCCCTGGCTCTTTTTTTCTGTCGACTGCAGCCATTGATTTGTCGACCCAAAAACATTTTTTACTGTGTTATCTTAATTTTCAGTTGGTCCATTTTATTTTCTGATATTTTTGTAGTGCCGATTTCCCCCTTATAAGGCTTCAAAATGCAGAATTTTACATCGTTTTTTGAACCCCCCGGACCCCCTAAATTTTAGAGCAATACATATTTTATTAAAAGGGAAACCCTGCACTAATCTTCTAACAAAATTCCCTCTCTTAAGGTCAATTTAAAAAAAAAAGGATAGCAGGTAAAAACATTATAATCCTAAAAAAAGACGACTCCCCTCCCCCCTCCCAGAAAAATACCCCCCAAAACTCCCAAATAGAAATTTTAATGCCCCTCTCGTAGGGACACCTATGCAAGAAATTTTATAGTTAGTAATGAGCAATGACACGCGAAAACACTCCCCCCCCCCTTACTCCCCTAGTTGTATACATCTACAATGGGTAAATACGAGGCGTGTTTTAAAAGTAAGTTCCGTTTTGAAATAAAAAAAAGAACGAGTACAAATAGAGCAAAGAAATTTATTGCACAAAAATCTACCACCCTTACGCTATTTTTCGACATTGCTCCCGTGATTTTCCGAGCATTTGTCATAGCGTGGTACAGGTTTTTGTATACCTATTCCTACAAAGTTGCCGCCCGTGTAGTCAACCATGAGACTCTTACAGGGCTTTGAGTGGGACGTTTTTGAACATCCTCTGGTCTACCCCCACCTTGCTCGCAGCATCTTTCATTTGTTTCAGCATCTGAAGTCTTTCCTAGGTGGTCTGTGGCACAACAGCAATAATGCGCTCACAGAACATGTTATCCCAAGGAGGACTACACAGGCGGCAACTTTGTACGAATATGTATACAAAAACCTGTACCACGCTATGACAAATGCTCGGAAAATCACGGGAGGAATGTCGAAAAATAACGTAAGGGTGATAGATTTTTGTGCAATAAATTTCTTTGCTATACCTGTGCTCGTTCTTTTTTTATTTCAAAATGGAACTTACTTTAAAAACACGCCTCGTATGTCCAGAAATATCATGCGGCCCTTTGAGGGGTCCAGTCCTGCCCTGCTTTTTACTGTCTATTGCCCCCTGAAAAAACTGTCTTTGTATCCAACTCCCGACTGTAGCTGGGACCGCTGCGAACCTGAGAGAGAAGTAGCACATATTTATAAACATCTAAAACAGCGTTTCCAAGTCATCGATTTAAAAACTTTGTGGGAGAGTCCTTCTGTTTTGTGGGAGAGCTCTCCGTCAACGTGAATCCTGTCACAAATTTATAAGACTTCGTCTAAAGTTCAATTTTTAGAAGTTCGAACATCAATTTCGAAACATTGCCGGGGATGAGTACCCCCATCTGCATTTCTTCCTTTCAGGTTATCAAAGATAGCCTAAGTCTGAAATTACGTTTTTGCGATCAAAATTTTCGGGGAGAAAACCCTCAAACGCAATGTTCACCCTCATTAAAGATCGTCTAAAATTTCCGATTTAAAACCTCAATTTTGAAAAATTTTCCAGAGAAAGTCCTCGAAATCCATGTTTTCAACTGATGTCATCAAAGTATGACAGACGAAAGCGTATTTAGGATTTCAATTTTGAATAATTTCCGCGAGTGTGCCCCAGATTCTATCCCTGCCTATTATTATTAAAAAAATCTTTTTTTTTATTGTTTCTTAGGACTTGAATTCGTAAACATTATTTGAGGAGAATGCCCAATCTTCATCCCTGAAATCATCAAAGATGGTCTACATTACGGTTTCAGGGACTTTAATTTCAAAAACAATTTCCGGAGAAAAAGTTCTGAACAACTCACCTCCCACATCATTAATTTGTTTTTAGAACCTAGTTTTTAAAAACATTCTGGAGGAGAACCTCTAAAATCAGCATTGCTCCGAAACTGCTTAAAAAAAGTCTGAATTTTCGTTCGTCTGAATTTGTGATGTCGAAAAAATTCCGGGCGAAATTTTCCGAAATTTAACCCTTCTAACTTCGCCTAAGATAGCTTACTGTATTGCGTATTTGAGACATATTTCGAAAAATTTCTAAGAAGAGTCCCAAACCTCATTCCTTCCCCATTCACTAACGTTGTCTAAGATTTTCCAACAATCGTGTTATGGACTTCAATTTCAAAAAACTTCCAGTTGAGCATAACCTCCCCTACCCCCCCCCCCCCAGAACACCCCTCTTTCTAACATCACCGAAGGAAGTAAAAAAAAGAAACACTTTCTCTCTCATTTCGACAAACGCGAGGGGGCACAAAAGCTTCAGTTGTCCGAGGGCGCTGAAGATTATCTACTCCTCTGATAGGAAATTCGTTAATTTTAATTTATGAGTTGAGCTTGGTGGAGGACGGGGGGGGGGGAGTTACGAAAATAGGGCAAGGCGCCGGTCAAGTGTTTTTATCCCGGTATACATTGTCGACCCAGTACGCCACTGTTTATGCATGGGTGTTCTTTTGAAATTTTATATTTCCAAGTAGTAAAAAGTTTATCTTCTCTTTGAACAGAAATAATAAATAAATAATGTTTTTTAAAAAAAGCTTTTAAATGGCTTGAATTATTCACAAAGTGATTTTCGCATTGTTACAGATTGATTGATAAAATCAAAATGAAGTGAATTTAAAGCCTGAGAAAACTGCAAATGATTTTATTTTTTGCATTGGGACACCCCCCCCCCCCCCCCCGGAAAATTTCAAATGACATGACGTGCTTGCTATTATCCTTCTTTTGTTTTTGGCAACAGTAATCTTATCACACTCAACCTTACACCACAACAGAAAACATATAATAAAAACTTTTATAAATCACCATTTAATGCAATAATCAAACGCGATTAGGTTCTGTACTAAGATGTTTAAAGTTGAAAACTTCATATCTGTACCAAATTTCTTGGGTGCTGATTTTGAGGCACTTGAGCAAATTTTAATTGAGGTTTTTTCTTTGGGGTCGGAAATCAGTGTAGATGATTAGATTGTCAGAAGCATAGTTTAAATGGAACTTAGACAAAGATTATGGACTATATTCCTTTTGAGCAAGATTCAGGGCCGAAAAAAAATTGATTCGTATGATTCTGTAAAATGGCAAAAGAAGGTCTTGACCTTAAGTAAAGTACTTTTCATCAGTTTAAGGAGACTGGACTTGATTTACAACTAAGGGATTATTTGCAAATTTATTTTAAAGGGAATTTTGTAGAATATTTGATAATTTGAGTGATAGTATCAATTGCAAATTTTTTGTGAGTAATGGAATTCGGGACAAATTTAGGCATTTGACAAGCTAGACTAAAGCTTTATTCAGAAAAACTTGGATTTTCTTTTTTGATATGCATTTTATTGATGTGTTTTATGAATAATATGATATAAATGAAAATATATTTACATGTTTAATGATACATTACACTTCTGGGCAAGCAAGTGTCGCCAAGTGGTATTTTCACATTGATGTTGCCAGATTCAGTAGTTTCAAGCTTGGGAAAAATACAGTAGCTTAGCTATATGCCTCCCCCCCCCCTCCCCCTTCCCAGGTACAATGTCCTGTTAAAGGTTACGTCGGTTTATGTTATTAAGTCTACCAGATCTTGTCTGACATTTCTGTTGGCTTACAGTGATATTGGGAGCAGGTTGAACTGGGGTCCATCCCCCCCCCCCTTTTTTTTGTAGGTTATATTTCCCAATGACCCATGTTGTAGATAACTTCAAAGTTATGTTGCGTGGTAACACTGAAGTTTCATGTTTCTATGAAATCGTTTTGGTATCAGTTCAATGATATGATTTTGTAAAACCTCTCTGTCTTGTTGTTGTGTGCAGACTTTCTACTCATCTTATCTATATATATAAAAATGAATGTTTGTATGTCATCCATGAACTCAAAAACTACACGGCAGATTTGGCTGAAACTTTCACCGTTTGTTATTTTTGGTACTGGGAATGTTTATAGACCAGTTCAAAAAAAATCCGATCGATAGTTCCTTTTTTATTCCAATTTAAGTCACAATCCATTGGATAAATACGAATAAAATTATCGGCTGCAGAAATTAATTCGCTTGAAAGTTCTCATTGATAAGAAGTTAGCTGTTGCCATTTTTCTTGAGTTTGAACAAATAAATTCTTTCTTTATTGTTTTATGGCTTTTCATGCAGGGGGGATTTAAAACTTTTTCTATTTGATATTTTTAGGGATTGATTGATCTTGCAAACTGCGTGAGTCCAAAATTTGAGTATAGTCAGGGCTTCACTTGATACCTGGACCGATTATTATGAAAATTGCTATATATGTATATGTATTTTTCCACGGAGAAGGTGCATAATATGCTCATTGAAGCCACTCGCCACCAGGTGGCACTGCAGAGTAGCAACTTCTGCCCCGTTCAACCGATTGTCATGAAAATCATAATAATGATGTATTTTTTTGTTGGCGTAGCAACGCGCGTCGGGTACAGCTAGTATTCAATAAAATTTTAGTTCATCTTATTAGTTCATAAAGGTACTCCACAGTCTGTTTGCAAACCATAATTGCTCAAGATAGTGGATTGTTTGGGTTGGAACCAAAGCACCAAGTAACAAAATCATGAGTGACGTACAAATCATTATGACTTACCTATAGCACTTTAGTTTCATCAAAATTTAATTTGAAAACTAAAGCATTTTTCAAGTTTTGAAATTGTAAAACACTGCTACCTCTTCTATGTCACAAATTTCCAATGCTTAAAAGAAGCTAAAAAATTGGAAGGGCTTTAGCCTAATTACAAATGAAATAAAATTAAAATCTAGGATAGCTGTGTTATCTCTACTAGTAATAGTGAAAATTTTGTCTGTCAGTCTGTCCTTTTCATGCCTAGGGCCAACACAATTTGGTCAATTCAATCAAATTCCTTTCCAGAACTAAAATATTATTTTAGTTCTAAATAAAAATTAATTTAGGAAGGGACTGAAGGATATTACTATGGCAGCAAAGCAATACCTAAAATAAATTTAGGTATTGTTTTGCTGCCATAGTTATGTCCTTCTGTCCCTTCCTAATTTGTAAAGATTTTTTTCTTAAAACATTTTTTTTTGTACTTTTTTTTTCCGAATACATTTTTATTTCTAAAGTGATCCAAGCTCTTCCACCTTATTAGAAATGTGTAAATTGAAATATTTTCCTCTTAAACAAAAGTCATCTGCTTTTATTTTCTACTTTCATGGTTTAATTATGTTCAATAAATCATTAAAATGAAGTGTACCTAATAAATGCAATTTCAATGTTCTTTTTAAAATGTTAAACTTCCGAAAGTTTATCATTTTGTTTTTTAAACTAATAAAGAATTAAACTGTTTACAATCCTTCTGCTGATTTTCCAAACAACAAAAGTTCTTTTTTTTTCTTTTGTATTACTTTTACATTTTCTGAAATACAGTTGAGTTATACGTAAGTTTTAAAATTCTTTAATTGTGCAATAGCTGTTTATTGTTACTGATTCTGATTAAAAATGTCAATATTTATTTTAAACTAGCATTCCCGTACCCGGCATTGCTCGGGTAATGGAATTAGCAAGGGTTAACAGTGTTTGGGGCACCTAGTTTCGAAAATCCCCTGTAATAATTACTTATTACCTATATTTTTTTCTAATTTTTGGAGGATCCCGGGGCCCCTGGACTCCTTATGTATATGCCCTTGTACTTAACCGATCTTTAACTGTTATTAACGATCCTTTTAAAGTATTGATTATCTTTGCAAACACAGGCCATCCACATTTTATTGTTATACCTAAGTTTAAGCAAGAACTTCTTTGTATAACACATTTTTAGGTTGGTTTTTTTTCTGGTGCTAAAATTATTAAGCTGCTTGATGAACAGACTTTGGAGCAAGCTACATAAAATTGGCCGTGTGAAAAAAAAAAGTCTTCTTTAAATTGATCCCTGCTACTTTTAATGTCTGTCCTTTGTGACTTATTAACGGTTATTGCAAAGCAAACTTTTACAGGAAACTGCACTTTTCTAAATTCAAAAGGATAGTCCGCCTATGATGATGTTCTTAAAAACTTCGTTTCTAGTTTTGAAAAAAATGAAAGCAAAAGACAGAAACATCATTATTTGACTTGAGGAAAGCCTCGAAGAATCACGTGAGAAACAAAAACAATATCAAATTTAAAATTCGCTATCGACCAAAAGTTGAGATGAAATACTGAATAATGATTTGAATGGAGGAAAGCCTCTCAAAGGAGGATTTAAATTTCAATGACAGGTTTTAATTTCGCAGAAATTAATGGGTTTTAATTAATTTCTCCCGAACTAATTGAGATTTCGAAAAATCCTTTCTTAGTGGCTACTTTCGTAATCATGCGGACATGCCTGCCAAATTTCAAGTTTGAGGTATCAGCGGTTTTGGCTATGCGTTGATATATATATGTATATATGTATATATATATATGTTATCTCAGGACATTGATTTTTATATATTAAGATAGTAAAAAAATTTTTAACTTAAGCTAATACCAGGAAGAATTTTTTTGTCTATCCATTTTAATCATCATTTAGAGTCAATTTACGGTTTAGCATTTGATTTTTTGTTAATTGAATGCATCAATATCCAATATTACATTTACTTAAAATTAAACTGTTCTAACGAACTGAAATTCAATAAACGAAATTGTTTTCGAAATTCACAAATCTTAAATTTGAGAAATAACTCTTGACCCATTGATGGAAAAATTGCAACTTACATTGGTAGTAAATCACGGAAGTAACAAACTAAAAGTGCCATCATAAATGAACAAGCACTTGAAGACAACTTAGAGATATCTCAAAACTTTTGAAGCCGAAATCAGTGACAATTGTATTGTACACTTATACATGCAACCATGTTTTTGTTTTCTGTTGCATTTTTCTTGCAAGAAATAAATACAGTTGTTGATGTAATAGTGGCTAATCAACTGGTAGTCGTAGGTGGCAAATTTTCAGATCTGTTGAAAATATGTCAAGATCTTGAAAAATCAATATTACTATACACAAAACAGAAGTTACCTGTAAATACACAAGCAAACCAAATGAGTTTTTAATTTCTACCAGGGACTAGGAGAGGTTCTGCTAGTTTCTTAATAAATTTACTTATTCATTTAATTGTATATTTTGTCCTCATTTTTCAGGCAGTTGAAACTAAAGAAATTCTTGCTTCTGCTATTGAAAGTGATGAGATCCCATCTTCCTCTGAACATCAAGATTCTGATACTTTGACCAATTACAGTGATATTCCAGTGTCTCCATCTCTTATTAATTGTCAAGATAGTATTAGCTGCATTCTACAGGACTTAACATCTCCTACATGGTTAGAGTTTAAGTAATTTTCTTGGAACTAAATATTAATACTTATATCTGTTTTGCAAAACTTTTTCAGTTATATGTCAGATGAGTTTAGACCCATAAGCTAATTCCTTTCTGCTTTAAAAATGGGGTTACTTGAACCCTGAAACACGTCTCCAATTTTTCAATTTTTGCAAATTTGTGCTTTTATTATTCTGTTCTTTTTATTGCTTTTCCAGGGATGATAGTGAACTTAAGTAAAATTTTCTGAAGAATGAAATTTTTAGAAACAATGAATAAGTTCCACCCCCCCCCCCCCCGCAAAACTCTTTAAATATGCATGTTAAATTCATTGAAATTATTGAAAAAAAAACCATTTTATCACATATATGAATTTTTTTGTGTTAATTTGCATATTGTATAATGCATAGTAATAAAAAACAAAATGCTATCCTTGGATTATACAGGGTGCCCACAAATAACTGATGGTTTTTAAAAAAAATTATTACTGTAATACAAGTTTTGCTATAATGATAAAATAAATGTTTAATAAAAGTAATATTGTTGATCAATGTTTAAGTAATGGTTTCTATTCTTACGCCTTTAACTGTAATCACAGATGACAATATTTTTGGAAAGGCTTCCACAGTGGCATGCACTACACAGAATGGAATTTCATTCCATATCTTTAGTAGTAAATTTTAAAATTTAATTGTGGACATAGGTTTTATGTTTTTCAATTGATTTTCCATATATCCCCATATGCAATAGTGCAGTGGATTGAGATCAGGACTGGATGCAGTCCATTCTTCTGTAGAAATAAAGGATGGACAATTCTGTTTGCACCATTGTTGAACAGTCTTTGCTTTGTGGGCTGGTGCCGAATCTTGCGGAAATGTGAATGAATCCTTTTTAAATAATTTTTGGGCTTCTTTAATCATGTGAGATTTTAATATTTTGTAAATAATCATTTTTGTCAATTTTCACACCATTTTCAATAAAAAGAAGGGGCAGTTTTCCTCTCTTGCTTATAGCACCCCAAACCATTACTTAAAATGATTTCTGGAACCTCTGAACAATTCTTTTAATTGAACTGATATTCTGCATTGATGTTGCATAAATCCTGTTATTTTGCCTATTATGAGAGCTTGTTGCAAAAATAACTTCTCATCCGAAAAAATTATCTCATTACCAGCATGTCTTTTCAGCATGTTGAAACACTTGTTTGCACTTTCTTAGTCTTTCAACTTTATTTTCCTCTGTCAATCCATGGACTGTCATTTTCTTGTAAGCTTTTAATTCTAAATCCTGTTTTATGATGATTTCAGCCATATTTTTTGATAAATTTAGGTCTTGTGAAATTTTTCGGGCAGATTGTGCAGGATTTCTTCGAATTTTTTCGCAGACACTTTTTGATTGTGCACTGTGTTTTCTTCCACCACTATGCCTTACTTCTACACTACCTGTTTCTTTAAATCATTTTAAAGTTCTTTCAATTAATCTCTTTGACACATTTAAATGCTTCAATTTTTAAAAAAAATTCACGATTCCGCTTACCTTTTAAATGCAGTTCGATAATCAAACGTTGTTTAGCATCCATCTTGATAATGGAAAGAATGAAACAGATTCTAATTTTAAAAATCGTCTGCGCTATTGCTCATAGAATTAAAATAAAACTATTAAGTGTTGCCAAAACTACAGAACATCTTGAATGCAAATTATATACAAATGAATTTTGCCGTCCAGTTATTTGTGGGCACCCTATACACGGGAGTATATTGTCTGCCAACTCATTTATTTTTAGTATTGAAAAGAATGCTGCAGTGAATTATATTTTGGAAAATAGGACATAAATCTACATTCTCTGAAATATGTCCCCTCCCCTCCCCTTAGAAAAATAAATAGCCTGCAAACTTTCTCTGGAAACTGTGTCACAGTGTCTCCGGATGTATTGTCAGCATCATTCTAAACTAAGGGAATGTGAAAAATCACGTTTTTCAAATTTGATGTTTGCCGTAATACTCCAAAAGGCTACTAGTTATAATTACTTCAAACGATAGTTTTTTTACTCTTAAAGTTGTCGATAAAAATTAAAACATTAAAAATAACGAAACGGGTTATGTAGAAAAAAAATTGTTTAGTGTTTTGGCTTTCCTGAAAAGTGCTAATTTTCACATTCGTTAGTTTAGCATGATGCCACATGAGGATATATACACTAGAAAATGTGTGTACAGAGACAAAATTGTCAATTACTAGAAACTAGATATTTATATAACTGAGTATTTGTTTGTGACCTTTTCTTGTTATGAGAATTGCATTACATTCAGGTCACAAAAACTTCTACCAATTGCTGTATCAATGTATATTGTATTTTCATTATTATACTTATTTTTCGTAACTCCTGATTGATTTAATCAGTTTGTGGTAAATTTACTATTCTTGATTTATTTATTTTCAGGATTCGTGGATTAGAAAGTTTATTAATCTCAAAAAATATGAAGACAGTTGGTGATATTTGCAGATTAAATATCCATGAGCTAAAAGCGCTTCCTTTTAAGTCTCCAAAAGTTCAGACTTTGCATAAAGCACTGCTATCTCATCTAGATAATATTCAAAAGGCAACTTTGGAGAAACTGAATAATATTGATGATGGCTGCTCTATAATAAAAGATAATAATTCTGCTCCATCTGAAGTAGATGAGATATTAACTGATCAAGCTGAAAAAAGTAAGTTTTATTTTTTCTTTGCGTAGATCTATTGCATTTAAGCTCAGTGAGTAAGCTAAAAAAGTGAGCTAAAAGGTTTTTTTTTTTTTGTTAGTTTGACCATTCATGTAGATAGTTTTCCGAGATCCTGCATTTAACTTCACGAAACTTTTATTCAGAACGGTATCTAGAACATTTATTCTTCAAATAATTTACACATTTATTTAAAAAGAAGATGCTCTCTGCTTATTCTCCGAGAGGAAATTGCCCCTTCTGCCTCTCCTTGCATCTGCGCCTGCGTTTTTTTTTTTTTTTTTTTCATTGAAACTACATTTTGCAATTTGCTGCAAATATTTTTTATCTGCTGGAGTTTGCACTTATTTCAGATTATCTTTGTGTTTCATTTATTTTAGAACAACCCTGTGTTTCCTTGCTTATTTTTGTCACTGATGATTGGGGGGGGGGGAGGCAATTGCTTTAAACTAAGAGGTTTTTTTTCCTTTCAACTTAGATATTTTTGACTTTTACATTTCCTTATATTTATTTTCACTTATGAGATGTACCTGACATCTCACATTAATCTATTTTCTTCAGTCGTGAGTTGTAAGAAGAACCTGACTCCTCATAAGTCTAAGATCCGACTGGACTTGACCTACCTTCATCAAGTTTCCTAAAATTATTGCCATAGATGAAGAGTAAAAGCTGTAAATAAAACGTGAAAGTAAGAATTTCTACCTCTTTCACATCAACTAATCGGGTTGCCAGGGGTTGAAAAATACCTAAAAATGAGTAAATTACTCGCGAGTTTCTGAAAATCCTTATCATAAATGAAGAGTAAAACATGGAAATAAAACGCTTAAGTAAGGTTGCCTACCTTTTTCGGCTTGCTAATCAGGGTTGTGAGAGGATAAAAGGTTTTCAATGAGGAAGATAATTTACCTCTCATCGAGTTTCCAGAAATTGTCATGAATGAAGTGTAAAAGCTGTAAAGAAAACATTAAAGAAAGGTTGCCTACCTGTTGTGTGTGAACTAATCAGGGTTGCCCGGGGCTTAAAGGTACTCAAAAAATGAGTTTCAATATAGAAACTTTGAGCAACGGCAACCCTATGATTGGACCACTTTTGATTAGGCAGCCGTATACCACCGGTTTTGTAATATTTTTACCTAATTTTTACTTTCTTCTATATCTAATATATAGAAGAAAGTATTGGATTCGTGCAAATTTTCGAATTTTGACGGATTTGAACGTTTTGAGGTGTGCTGAGTTCATTTCGACTATTTTTGGAAAATGTCTGTCTGTCTGTGTGTGTCACATCTGTGTGTGACCAGTTTTTTGTGGCCGCTCTACAGCAAAAACAACCGCATGAAATCGAACGAAATTTGGTACACACATGTGCCGCTATGTGAACTTGTGCCCATTGGTTTTTGGCGCGAATTCCTTCAAGGGTGTGGAGCAATGGGAAGTTTTTTGAGTTACGCGTGCTTGCTATTCCTGAGGAAGCAACTGGCGGAATCAAACAAAATTTGGTCCATATGTTGCCATTAACAGTAACAGGTGCTGATTCAATTTTGGTGTCAATAACTCTAACGGGGGTTGAGCTATAGAACGTTTTTTGTCGTCAATTGTGACTGCTGTATCTCAAGAAATAATGAACGGAATGAAAGAAAAATTTATTGGCAAATAGCCCTTAGTGGGTATAAGAGCTGATTTTATTTTGGTGTCAACAGCTGAAAAGGGGGTAGCGCAATCACCCGTTCTTTTTTTCCATTGTGAGTGCCCTATCTCAAGAAGTAATGCTACGTTCTGGTTGAAATTTGGAATATATGAATCCATACGTAAACAGGCTTTGGTTCAATTTTGACGCCAATCGCTCCAAGAGGTGTTGTTTTTTTTTTTTTTTTTGCGAATAAAAATAGCTTTATTAATGCAACAATAAGAAAAATAAATCGTAATAGATTGTCGTCTGCGTATTTCTCGTGATTTTAATTGTATGGAAATGATCGGAAATATTTTCTCAATGATTTAAAATTTTTAACTGTTGCCATCTTATGTTTGTTAACAAATAAAATATTTGTAATTAATTCAAGCAAGGTTTTAAAAATAACTTTCAATTTTCGCTCTTTGCTTTGCTTTTGCAATAATTCAGACATTGGGATGGTCGTCAAGTTTTTGCATGTGTAATTTTGTTTTTGTTGGGAATATTGCTTCCTCATCAAGCATGGGGAGGGATCAGAAAAAAAAAAAGAAAAATATAGAAGAAAGTTTCGTGATGGCCACAACATAGTAGTTTTTATATAACTTATGTGGAAACTCGATGAGGATAAATTACTTATTTTTGGGCACTTTTTAGCCTCTGACAACCCTGGTTAAGGACCGGAAAAAGGTAGGCAAACTTACTTTTAACGTTTTCTTTACAGCTTTTACTCTTCATTTATGACAATTTTTGGAAACTCGATAAGAGTAAATTTCTCATTTTTGGGCACTTTTTAGAATCTGGCAACCCTACTTAGGGACCAGAAAAAGGTAGGCAACCTTACTTTAGTGTTTTGGGGTAAATTGTCTCCCTCATTGAAAACCTTTTATCCCCTCACAACCCTGATTAGTGAGCCAAAAAAGGATTGACAACCTTACTTAAGTGTTTCATTTCCATCTTTTACTTTTCATTTATGATAATGATTTTCAGAAACTCGATGAGGGTAAATTACTCATTTTTAGGCAACTTTCAACCCCTGGCAATCCTGATTAGTTGATGTGAAAGAGGTAAAAATTCTTACTTTTACATTTTATTTACAACTTTTACTTTTATGGTTATAATTTTAGGAAACTTGATGAGGGTAAGTCAAGCCTAGTGATATCTCGTACTATAAGTCTTGCTGCAAGTTGTTAAGTGTATTCGTATTCTTTCATTTTGAAATGAGTGTAAAGATTTATTAGGGATACTGTTTTAATTCTTGCATTTGTTCTTATATTTGTTTCTAGTGGAAGAATCTGTTGAAGATTTACAGCTACAATCTCAAGAAAAAATCCTAGAAGAGTTTTTGAATCAGAACAACTTTAGTAATATTCCAAATATTTTATTGACTCGCACAATTGAAAAATGCGCAAATGTATTAAGTCAAAGATTAGGATCTTGCTGAGCAATTTATTATGTTAAATGGTGTTTTCAAAAGAATTTATATTATCTTGTAGTTCTTATACATTATGTTTCCAACTGTTCTAAAAGTACAGTACGACCTTATTTATCCAGACTAACTAGGACCAAAGGTAATCCGGATAATCCAGGTAATATGGATTTTGGATGCTAAAAAAATCCTTAAATAAACAGACTTATTCATTATGATTACAAGATAAGCTTCAAAACAAATATATGTAGAATTTTTTACAAGACTTTAAAAAATATCAAAGTAACTTTCAATTCTCAACAGTGAATTGGTCCAGTTTTCTGGTGCAAAAACATGATTGGCTTTCCAATGA